>NC_040884.2:24758721-24861221 GCF_900634795.4 Betta splendens
TTCCTAATCGCCGTTAATCCCCATCATCTCGTTCTGGCATCCGCCTCATTCAGGGCACCAGCGAACAATGGTGATGTTCATTACGGATCCATCGGTCAATGAATCACTGCAGCTGCGTTAAGCGCCACCGTATTCCACTTATATAACTGGAATCAGCTCAATCACCAGTGGATCGTGTCAAATCTCACCAGCGCCGCGTCGAGTTCCTGTTCTCAAGATTCACCCAGGACGATATTAAACACTGACACCGAGGTCAACGCTAACTGGTTACTTCCTCTCTTCCACATGCACTGTCAACAACCATGACTTCTATAAAACTGTGCCTCTGACAGTTATTGTCTAAAATGGAGAACTTGACTCTGACTTTGAGTTATGATGAAGGGAGTGGAGTGAAATAGAGCCGTGAAGCTGTTACCGCAACGTGTGTGTGTGTGTGTAGGTCTGTGTGTGTGTGTGTGTGTGTGTGTGTGTGTGTGTGCGTTTGCATGCATGTGTGTGTGCGTGTGCCTGCATGTGTGTGTGTGTGTGTGTGCGTTTGCATGCATGTGTGTGTGCGTGTGCCTGCATGTGTGTGTCCACCCACCGGTGAAGAGGTCTCCGTTGCTGTAGGCCTTGCCGCGTGCCTCCTCATCGTTGGGCACGGCCGACACCTGCTTGGCCGAGGTGCAGCCCATGGCCTCACGCGCTGAAGCCTCTCCTCATGGCACTCTCACCTGGCCTGCAGGGCACAGAGGGAGGCCACAAACACAATAAAACCAACGGCATCGCAGTTCTGGTTTCACATGTATCACTTCTCGTTTGTTGAGCTACTGCACAGCCGACCTCCTCCTCTCCTCTTTTCTCCTGGACCGATCAATGCACAGCGTGATTACAGCAAACCCCATTTATGTTAAGAAAATATATAGATTCTATATTTTTAGATCCACCATAAATCATGTTACTATAAATACCATTGTTTATGTCTTGCATTCGGAGGACCAGTTCCAGTAACAAGCTGCAGGAGAACAGACTAATTGTTAGCTAGTGGTTAACTCTGGGCTGTTTGGTGATGGGCAGGTACTTTGCCACAGCTTTAGTTGAGCTCGTTTGTTCTGTACAATGCAAACCATGCTGAAGACAGCAGTGAAAGTGAACCACAACAATTAAGCCAAAACTATGAGGGAAAAGATATCACAAACTCTGGCAGACAGGAAGTGCCGAGTGGAGCGATCATTCTAAGAAACGCATTAGCATCAATCATTTCAGCCATTGTTAATGTATTGTTAAAATATTGAATAGAGCAGCTTTGAAACAATTCAGTCATTTCGTGTTAAAAAAGATGCGACAGCTTGAAACAAAACAGCCGACTTCTCAAATGATCATTATTATTATTATTCCTATTCAGAATCAGATGGAGTACGCCCGCGTCCCGCTGGCAGGAAGCTGTGAATCACCGTCTGTCAATCACACACGCTGCCAGACACATGACATTATAGAGTGTGTTGGTGGCTCGCACACACGCTGACAGAGTCCATCTGTCACTCACGGGAACGGGCCCAGAGGCAGCGGTCCTCCAGCGCACGATGAGGCGGCGAGGGGGCGAGCGACATGAAAACAGCGAGACGACGGAGGCCGGGGCCGGAGGAAGACGAGCGGCGGCGCGGAACGAGCCCGGCTTCAAACGGCGGCCGCCTCCACCTCCGCCCTCAGAGCGTTTGAAGCCGTCAAGAGGCCGGTGTTTGCTCCAGTGTTTGACTGCCTCTGGACGCACCACAGGGAGCGGGGAGGAGACCTGCGACGCTGCTAATAGAAAGGCCGGGACTCAGACAGGCTGAATGGACGGATGTCCCTCCACCTGAAGTGGCTGTCAGATAATGTCATGTGCCTCACACGCGCTGTAAACAAGATGACATCATCTGTTTACAGCCTCACCAGTTCTTTCCCTGCGAGACTTCACCACAGCTGATAGCACCTCTAACAACTTTTTATTAAAGCCTGACTTATCAGAATCAATTAATCCACCTAATCAACAACTCATCGTTTCCTTGATGTGGTACTTTGTTAGGTGCGCTACGCTGCATACGCTGTGCATGAGGGAATGTGTGGGAATCTCTAATGGCTCTCTAGGTACGCAGCCTTTACCCCAGAGCCGGAGAGGAGCTTATGCATTTCTCTATGGACACACAGGTGAGAGGGAGTGAATCAACGCATGCTTTCACAGAGGCTTTCAGAGTGTGTGTGTGTGTGTGTGTGTGTGTGGTCCAGCGAGCGCCTTATCAGCGCGTCCCAGGCCGGGACACCCCTCACTACAACCACTGCAGAATGACTCAATTATGTCTCAGCAGCTCAAGCAGACGCAGGCAGCTCCAGCTCCAGGCGAGCAGGGAGAGGTGTGCACCCTGCAGGGCACGGGGGGGGTGAACGCCGGAGTCCCTCCGAGCTCTGGGCCGCGGCGTAGAGCCGGGGTGAATATTAGATCAGCGCAGCACAGAGACTGTGAATCGACTCGCCAGCGGTCCTGAAGGCTCCGGCGTGTGGGCAGCATCTGCCTGAAGGGCTTTGATTTCTGCGTATTGAAAACATCAAATTGTGAGTGGGAGCGGCTAAAAATAGCGCCCAGCAGTCCCAGAGCCACCGTTGTGTGCGGGGTTAATGCCGGGCTGTGGATCCGTTAGCCAAGCCGCTATTACTTGGCTTCTACGCGCGAGCTACGGCTACTGGGCACAACACAAAACCAGAGGCATCTATAAATACACAACAGCCAGAACGGGGGGAGTCACGAGGGCCTTTCTGCCATCACAAATCAAACACTTCATATGTTCATACGTGTGTGTATATTCATATTTCATACACACACGTATATGATATGCACATTTTTCTTTGGCGGCATCTTCAAAGATATTCCTGTGGTTCCAGTCGTGCTCAGACAAGCAGCACCGGGGGACTTTCCAAACACGAGGCGGTTGAGATTCGGGTTATTTCAGTGCGTCGCACGCGTCTACCTGCAACACTGGGCTCTGGACTCTGGACCGACCCCCCGGCCCCGCGCTCAGAGACCCGACCCACGGGACAGTCAGCCGAGAGCCTCGCTCCCACCACGTCTCGCCCGCTCCGCCGCACGCTGAGCCTCTGTGATCCACCATGAGGAGGATAAGTGATCCTAATGCCCACTGGCATCAACCACCACCTCAGGATGCGGGCGATGCTCCACATACTTAACATTTAACACGGGCCACGTCGCCAAAGCACAGTAGTAACCCAATTGTCAGATATAAATACCGCCATGATGTCAGCTGGCCGGTCTCGCATCATTTCGAGCTAAACTTACACCAGATTTGGATCAGAGCCTCCCGCCGGCGTTTCCGCCCCGTCAGCGATCTCCAAATCTAAACCATCGCCGCGCGACTTCTGCGCCGAGGCCTGAAAACGAGCACTGGGCGAACGCGGGCCTGTGCGTGCCTGCAAAGCTGGAGGTGGGACGTGACCCGCACCTCGGTTTGAGGCGCATGAGCCTCTCATACAGGCCGGTCTGTGGGAGGAGGGGCCGCGAAGAGGGGTGCACACGCACGCACAAACACAGGCCGCGCAGTGTGCAGCGCCAGCCGCTCTCAAACACGGGCCGCTGCCAGAGGCGGAACGAGCAGCCACAGAGCCTGAAAAACTGGCTGAGCCAAAGTTTGAAACAGGCCGGCGACGGAGAAGTCCTAGAGAGGAGATTTAGGACGGGTGCCACAGGTTCCTGCTTTCTGTTTTATTCTCTACGCTCGTCGCGAGGCCGACGATGGGGCTATGATTCAGCCTCCGAGCAGCGACGGAGCTTTAAAAGGCCGGCAGGGGAAGCGATGACATCACCCGCAGACAAAGCCTGGGGAGAAGTGGTCTCTCAGCGAGGCGCCCGATGGAGAGGAGGCCTCCATCACCTGCACACGCGACTCTGAGACGTCTCCTTTGTCTCCTGGTTCAAAGCCACCTCTCACCGCTCAGCGCCATAATATTTACTCTCCTCCCGTCCCTGTTTGAGCAGTCTATCAGTCTGACGAGCCGGGGAAGAGGTGCCAACAAGCACAGGCTGCTTCATCTCACACCATTCTGTGCTTCCTCCTCCTCCTCCTCACGGGAAGGAGGAGGAGGAGGAGGACACAGGAGCTCCTCTGTCCTCCACCAGCCGCGTGACACACACACACACACACACACACACACACACACACACACACACACACACACACACACACACACACACACACACACACACACACACACACACACACACACACACACACACACACACACACACACACACACACACACACACACACACACACACACACACACACACACACACACACACACACACACACGGCCTCTGCTGGAGGAGAAGCAGGAGCAGAGTCTCTTTCTGACAAGTTGTTACATACATACTTTGGCAAGAGACCTGCATTCTTCACTCAGGCTCGTGGAAAAAAAACAAAACAGCTGAAGTGAAACCGAGAGGACTGCGCGACCGAGCATCTGCCCTGAGCGGCGTCGCGTACGGCGAAAGCAGGAATCCGAAGGCACGCGTGAACCCAGACTGTTTGAGAGCAGGACGGGTTCTCTGGGAGCGGCCGTCAGGGCCCGGTTCCGCTGTCCTCAGGTGACGAAAGCAGGTCAGAGCCTGCGCTGATGAGCGGCGCCTTCACGTTCACGCCATGAATTGAAGCGTGTGTTTGGTCCTCGGGGCCTGTGGTCTGTTTCTACACCGGCTGCAGTTCCTCAAAAGTGAAGCAACGGCCGATTACGAAGCCGTTGGGCAACGTGTCGACCTTCACACGCGTGAGGTTGAGGCCCCGACGGACCGGGCCGCTCCGGCGCCGCGGCCACACGCCGTGTTGACGTTCTCTGGTCCAAATGCGTCTCCGCGGCTCACGCCAGCCCACGACTGGCAAAAATAAGAGCGGCATTAATATTCATTACAAACGGCCGGCGCTGAGGAAAACAAACACCTCGCACGCGCTGCGACGGGAGAACCTGGAGCCGCGTCTCTGCTGCTGAGGACGAGCTGCGCCCAAAACCCGACCCGACCCGAACGGGCCAGCAGTCAGACCGGCAGGCAGGCTCTGAGCACGGGGACCAGAACACAGCAGCCGCGCATGGATTTCAGGTCTCAACCTGCAACGCTCACCGCTTCAGCATCGATCCCTCAGTCAAACTGAGAGACGCACGGGAGCCGGAGGGATCGTGTTGTGCTGGCCCAGTGCTTTCTGCGCCGCATGCAGCCCGGCTCATCCCACCTGACCAGAGGCGGCGCGGCACACTAACGGCAGACAGAGCTGTGGACCAGTCGTGGGAACTCCCTCCCACACAGGAGACATCCTGGTAACCATGGAAACCCTCCACCTCCTCGCGGGGTGACATCACACGTGTCTGATCATGACCTGCAGGGGGGGGGCAGGCGCTCAGCCAACGTGGTGCCGCTGCCGGAGCTGAGGATGATGATGCTGGTGGCGAGGAAGAGGACCGAGAACGTGTCCTCTCCCCCCCGGAGAGAGAGAGGAAGAGTGAGGACGAGCGAGACCGTTGAGTTCCAGTCCGCTAGCCACCGGAACCAAAAGCCATATGTGAGCGTCGACTCGTAAACACACACACACATCACTATAAACAAGAGGAGGGAGGGTGAGTGCCAAAGGCAGATGGAGGCAGAGAGATGAAGACAGACAGATAAATGCAGGGGGGGCGTGCGACATCCACTCAGGATTGCTGGGACTTGATTGCAACCTATATAAGCCTGATAACCCTGGTGTAAGCCGCTGGTGACAGGATGCTGCGCCGTAATACCGGCCACGCCAACCTACTTTCACACCAGGGTGCTGCACTGGCAGACATATACAAACGCAGGGCCGGTTTAACCCCAGCAGCCGGGAAGGCGTGCGGGACGCGCGCGGGACGCTGCGTGACAGCGCCTGCGGACCAGGATTCCGCTAACGAGCTGCAAATGAGCCTGCATATTAAATACCACCGGCCGCTGCGACTTTCCAGATGTTCCCCAGCAGCTCCCACTGACACGCTGAAACACGCAGTCATCACCTGCCTGCCACGCAGCCCGCCGGAAGACCGCAGCTTCTCACGCCGCACCGGGGGCGCCGGCGGCCGCTCGCAGGGCTCGGCGCCGTCCCGCGGCCGGAGCTCGGCAGCTCGGCTCAACAGCTGTGCCCAGCTGCGCCGCGCGGACACACAGGCTGCTTTGTTCCCCACAGGGGGAGGCAGAGGCAGCGCCAACGCGCCCCGTGTGTTTACATAGTTGGATTTCCACAAAGGTTAACGGCCCGTTCAGCCCGGATCCGTCCCCTTCTTCCCCGGGAGGGCTTTCTTTTTTAGTGGGAACGCGAACGGCCTCGCGGCGGCGGCGGCGGAGCGCGGCTCCGCGGCCGCCCAGGATGCGTGGAAAATGTGAAACGCGCCGAGACGACACTGTCCGAGGCGAGCGAGCACGTTCGCACAGCCCCGAAACGGGAAAAGCACACGTCCCTCGTCCCGATCGCCGGTAAAACGACGAGACGGAGGCGCTTGGACGAGCTGCGTGGTTGGGAAATAAAGAAAAAGCCGAGGAGCCGCGGACGGAGAGACCGGGGCTGAACGCGGTGCGCTCGGGAAACAACAACAAAAGAGAGGATAAAGAGAAAAAGAAGCCACCGGCGGAGCGTGGCGTTCACGGGGGGGCGTAAATGACACCTCTGGGACACGTTTAAGAACTAATTCACGCGCTTACTTACTCAGACGAACCGGTTCGGCTCGGTCCACTGGGGGGGATCGCCGGCTCGGTCTTCCGGCTGTGTGTCGGGCGGGATCTGCGCTATGGAGACTGGAGAGGCGAGCGCCTGGAGGACTGAGCCTAAACTGTGGCTTGCGTCATTTCACCAGGATGCCACTATTGCGCGCAGCAATGCAGCCATCTTGCTGAGGAGTGCCCCGCCGACTCACCAATCACCGCCGAACCTGAGCTGCCGTCTTATTTCAGTCCCAGCTATGAAAGTGATCCGCCGCGACCTGTTAGCGCGGCGTTTGAGGCGCAGTGGAAGATCCCCAGGAAAATCTGGCGAGCGCCACTTAGTCCAGTTGTAGAGAAGCACTAAAGTGACGCACACGTACTCAGGTAATGCACTATAATGGGCATTATTGCACATTTTATGTCAGCGTCACAGCGTTTAAAGAGAAATTTAAAGAGATTTCTCCATTTAAGACATTTTATATATTTCTATACAGAATACCTGGACTCCACCTTTAAGAGCCTTATTATTAAAACCCTCATATGTTAATAATTCATATGTTTACCAACCTTTTCCTAATACCTTTACTTGCGTGGAAGCAGCGAACTTCTTCCACCGCTGCTTTCATGTGTCACAAAGAAGAATTTTCCAATTATGTTGACTCACATGATTTTGTGTGGGTGTCTTTATAGAAACCGAAAACTTTTAAACCTAAAAACCCAGCCTTTAGTAACTGGAGCGGTGGTTGCCGCCTTTCAGGATGTAGCTGAATTCTGCGAATAAGCAGCAAAGAACACGCCGATTTTCCCCCCTTTTCCCTCGCGTTTCTGTTTTTATTTCCATGATGTTGATTTATTGGCGTATTCTCGCTACTTCCAGTCAATCAATGGCTACAGCATGATAGACAGATCGCACAGCGCCCCCCTGTGGCGCGTACGGGTAGGTAGTTCATCCTGCAATGCTGCTGAGGGTGTGCCTGCTCCACCCCGTGTGGTCCAGAGGTTGTCGGTCGCTGGCCAGAACCAGAACCTGAGTGAACGTTACTCGATGTTGTTTCAGTCAGCACACCTTGACAAACACATATTCACACTGACGCATGACTTCATGTATTCTTCAGCAAGATTCAGTTCGGCTTCTGTACCATAAAGCCACACATAGAAAAGATCCTGCAGCTTATTTGATGTTATTGATCTCCACAATAATCAATTAACATCAATATGTAAATGTGATTATACCCAAGACCATGAATACAGCAAATGCCTCAACACAAATAATCACCACATTTAAATAAAATCAGTTGGTCAATGGATTTCGCTGATCTAAATTAGTTTTTGGACCATTTGAGTGACAGGAGAAATGAATGAGAAATGCATAGAAAGAACAGCAATGCGAGATGTAGTTTGTGTGGACAGGGAGACGCTGTTACGCTCAGTCTGGTCCAGGCCAATCATTAGCGTGTGAACAGATGAACAGAAACTGTATGAGAAAGTGAGGTAAGGACCCTGGCCTCTGTCCCATCGCCCACCGGCCTAATGGTCCAGATACAGTATGTGGGCTGCCTTGGCACGCGATGCCATTCATAGAGGGCAAGACAGGAAACAGTCACTAAAGGAGACATCGTCCCAGCTTCCTCCGCGTTCATCTGACTGGCGCTGGTGATGTGTGAAGGGCCTCTGGGGCTCTCCTCGTGTGGCCGGACCCAACCACGCTCAAAGGGCACGACACACCCGGCGACTGTCAGAGCTCATCCTTCTCCATCTGCTTGAAAGCCTCCAGGTCCTCCTGCCAATCAGCCAGGAGTTCGTCCACCGACTGGCTGTTCGCGCCCCCCTCCGGCTTCTCCTTCGCCTCTGGGCTCCGGTCGGGCTGAGCGGCGGCGGCCTCGGCCTCCGCGGGTCCGCCCTCTGCTTCCGACGCGCTCATCTTCTCCGCCGGACCTGCGTCTTCACCTGCAGGGCCGACTCCTTCGTGCGATGGCGCAGCCTCCCCAGCAACAGCCTCGTCCAGCTCCACCGTGCTCATCTGCGACTCGCCGGCAGGTTCAGATGAGGTGGGAGTTGTTGCCTCAGTTAAGCAGCCCTCCTCTGCTTCTTGCACATCTACACCTGAAAAGGAAGCAGGGGTGTGAGACGGAACAAGTACACAAAGATACACACACACGCGCACGCACACACACGCACAAAGCCCTTTTCCTCCTCCTCAGTCAGTAATCTATACAACATGCCTCCTGGCTTCCATTCTCAGTCAAAAATAGAACCAGTTTCATCAAGAGGCTGTCAGCTACAACAGTATGATGCTGATGGTGAGTCATGTTTCCGCCACAGGATAAAGCCTTTCTCACATAGCTCTACAACCAAACTGAAAGTCAACTGAGAAGAAGTCTGGCACTGTACTGTGAATTTACACAGATTTGCTCAGAAAAGCTACATTCATGCAAAGTAGTTTATATAAATGTAGTCGTGGAGAGGAACAAGTCCATGTTTCTCCATTATGCTGCTGTGCGTTATTAGCATTTGCTATTAGTTTTGTTACCATGCAATTTTGACATATGCGAGATGTTTAAGTTTTGAAGACGCGGGATCAAACGTTAGCGCTCTGTCGAGCCGTGCTATGTGAGGCTGGCTGCTGTGAGGGTGGAAAAAAGACAGAGCTGTCATGCCCTAAGCTCCGAGGGGGAAAATAACAAATGACAATACTGTGACTGCAATAGCTTTTCTACTGAAGGCGGAGTGAGCCAGAAAGGAATGGAGTGATATGAGCATTACTGCGAGGACGACAGACCGATAAAAGGCAGAGAAAGGATAAAAATGTGAGCAACAGAGAAAGGAGAGAATACTTACTGCCCTCAATCAGGCTGCCCGGAAGTGGTTTACCTTTAAATATGGTTGCTGCTCATCCAAAGGGAAGAGAGGTGATGGAAAAAAAAACAGAAAGCAAAAATAAAAGAAGAGTAAAGATGCTGTCACAGTCTACAAAGGGACATAGAGGACTTGGCAAGTTGGGAAAAAAAGAGGAAGAGGATGAGAATGCTCTATATTTAAGGGTGTAAATGTTCACAATGTGCCAGTGGAACCACGGCTGGTGGGTGGCTCCGGAATGAGTCACCATCTCAGAGGCTTCAAATGATGCCCCACTCCCTGCACCTCATGTTTATTTTATGGCCGTGGACACTTAATGAGGCCGTGGAGGGATACGGGCTCAGCCATCAATCAAGACACAGCGCAGCAGCGAGAAGCAAAGCAGGGCGCAAGAGTTGAACGCCGCACCTCTGTCCCTGGCTTTGTCGCTCAGCAGCACCTCCACCTCCCTGTACTCCTTCAGCGCCTCCAGCAGGATCTTGCCCTCCTTGTGGAAGAGGAAGAGGACGGGCAGGGTGACGTCGTCTGTGCTGCGGCCGTCCCCGGCCATCTGAAAGAGGGGGGCTGTGTCACTGCTGCTGCCTTCGTTGTCGTCTGGAGGAGGAAGGGAAAAAAAACAAGAGGAAGACATTAATTATTGTAATTATTAATAATCTGACACAATTCATCATTTGATGTTTGCCCTCCCCCCTCCCTTAATATAATCTGCTTATCAAAGCTTAATCTCATCACAGAGTTATTATCATTCGTCTTGTGTCATTAGCTGCTCGCGCTCACCGATGACTATGCCTCCGATGGCGCCGGCTTTCTGGATGTTTCGAGCCTTCTCTGCAAACATGCACTGTCCCCTCTGGAGCAGAGCGATGTGGCCCCGGACGTACTCCGCATTGGTGATCTCAGAGCAGCCGCTGTAGGGTTCAGCCACAGTCACGAAGCCCCGTACCTAAACACGAGTCGAAAGGGACACGGGAGGAAAAGAACACCTCTTCACGCCTTGATCTTTTCTAGACGTTACTCAGAGAAGCATGCAGGCATTAAATAAACATTACCCTACTAGCTCGCTATTAAAAGTCTGAGTAATGTTCAGTCAAACATGTGTGAATAAAAGAGCTGAGTGTCTAGAGAATTCACAACAAGTAGGTCAAGGATCCAGATGATCAGGTCAGCACAACTCAGAAATATGATAAACATTTGAGATGCCAGTGTTGCTTTCGTTTTAGGGAATCTAAAATAACTTCCCACATGAAAACACATCTGACGTAGACAATCTTTGCTTTGTGCTTCATCTAAAAGAGCAGCTCAAGACATTGTTTACGTTATCTTTTCAGTCTTTTTGAATTAACACAAATATTCAACAAGTGGATGCGCTCTCAGGGGAACAGTGAGAAACGCTAACAGAACAAGTGCCCACTTGAAACTTGGCGGCGTGTTCAGGCTACAAACCTACTCACCCCTGTGGAACTTTTGGACAAGTCTGTGCCAAACTGCGCCGGGCCGGCGGTCAGAACCACCCTGCCGAAGAACGGGTGCGAGACGATCTGGATGGCTCTGGGCGGCAGCTGCTCTTTCTGCTGCTGGCTGGACAGCTCCATCATCTCCTGCATGAAACGCACGCCGTCCTCCGCTGCCACTGCGCTGACGGCCTAAACCGGCGTGGGAGGGGAGAGGAAAGGGGGAAACAATCATCACTCGAGCATCTACAGAACTAAGGGGACGTGCCACCGCTAAGCTAGACTAGCATTTCAAGGCTCTGATGCTGCACGTGTTGATCCGGACCTGTGTAGCATGCTGGACCAGCTGCACCCTGCCGTCTTTCAAGTGAATGAGACTGACTCCCATCCTCCTCAGCAGCTCCAAATGTTCAGGGTTGTTCGCCATGAAGTCTTGAGCCCTCAGCGGTGGACGGCCTATACCAGGCTCCCTGAAAGCAGTGACAACACCGTGAGGAAAGGTTGAGACAACTGAAGCAACACCCGGTGACGCCTGTTTGTGTACACACCTGTACGGCAGAGGACGGGGGCAGCTCTTGTCCACGGCGCTACGGATCGGTTCTCGCAGGTTGTTGGGAAAAGCAGGGTCGGTGAACAGGAGGCGGGTGTTGGGGCACGTCCAGTCAAAATCATCCAGCTCCACCTCCGGCTGAACTATCACCGTTCGGTTCGAGGGGACAGACGAGGACTGGGGAGCCATGGAAAGGGACAGCGGCAGCAGGTGGGCCTCAGTGGTGAAGACGTAGTCCTCAATGTCAAATAGCAGGTCGTCCGCTTCAGCGAACAGCAGGAACAAGTACTTGAACATCTCCGCAAGGAAGAACGAGTCCATTCTGACCAAACAGAACAGGAATTTATGTTTATATGACAGTACTGCATTCACATTTTCAATAATATAATTCATGGTGTGCAGATCTTATGGAGAAGTCTGTTTTATTTCGGATAATTCTCTGTGTTCTTATATTCTCACCGGTCCTCGTGGCTTCCAGTGCGCACGTCCTTCATTGCAGCAAAGCCGCAGGGAACGCGAGCAAAGCGGTTGAGGTTGTCGAGAATGGTCCGACCTGCCTCCAGGTAGTACGCGTCTCCTGTGGCCTAAGAGGAAAGGAGGTGATCATAACAGAGGACAGTCCAGCAGCTATGACAAAAGCAGTGAGACAATCTACTCAAACAGAAGATAGGACACCAGAAGGCGAATGACAAACTAGTATGATGGTGATTAAAAAACACTAATCTATTGATGAATACAGAAATGCAGGTGATGTTTAAATTGGGCAACTTGAACCCAAGAATTTTAGCAACATTTAATATGAACCAGTACGTTGCCAGGCATTTCCGTCTGCACTGTAACACCGAAAGAGGACGTCTGCATTATGTCAAGCTTTGCTGATAAATTACCTTATAAAGGAAATAGGTGCTCTCTGCAAACTCAGGCCTCAGGGGATGTTGGGCCCAGTGTACCCTGAAATCAGTAGTGAAGGCCTGGGGACAGACAGAGAAGGACGAGGAGGTCAGCACACGCCATCAAGCATCCACATTAGAACAGGCCGAGCAAACGTAGGCTGCAGCTGTTTCACATAAAACACAAGCTTATTAATTTCCAAACAGCTCGAGTTGTCAACACAAGCCACACTGATTTATCAAGCCTGTTTGAGTGACGACAGAGAGATTGATTACCTCAGGCAGGAAGTTGTGCTTCTTGGTAACTTGGTACAGCATCTCATGAGTCTCTATAGCAGGACGGATGTCTCCCTTCAACACCTGAGACACATGCAGGAGGGAGACCTTACTGAAACAGCACTAGACTCCACAGAGACAGTAAACGCACCACTCCACAAGCTGTAATCGGACCTGCAGTCCAGGGAAGAAGGCCAGGAGAGAGTCCATCCAGGTGCGAGCAGGGAGCAGGGGCTTGTGGATGTGGACGTCCAGCAGCAGAGGAGGCTGACTGATGTACTTCATTATAGATGCATAGTGCTGAATGGGGCAGAAAGCAAAGGGGTTGTGGACATAACAGTCTTGTTGTGCTTTATGAGATAAGTGTTAGTCAAAACAGTAAGTGAGCATAAGATCTGAAAAAGGAGATGACTCATGTCAGACCTATGAAAACTATATTTGCATAAAGTCTGTTACTGTAGAGTGCAGGCAAATGACTCTAGTGTGTGTGTGTGTGTGTGTGTGTGTGTGTGTGTGGGTGCTCACAATATTGAACCGCTGTAAGAACTGGTCATCTCCCAGGAGCACATAGGCCTTTAACAGGTATTCGTAGTAAGAGTCAATTCCCGCTCCAACTCCACTGTCTGAGAACATGAAATCAATCACACTCCACTTGATAACACAGAAGAAATCCCATGACAGGGATCCATTAGACTTCCTGTCTCACTCAGGAAAGGCTGAAGTACTCTAGCTCATTTTCACTTTTCTATGTCCTTGTCTCCTTGCTGCCTTCTACTCTAGCTCCCTTTCTTTGTCCTCCACACTCTCACCTCTTCGAACCCACTCTCCAGAATGAATGTTGATTGTGGTCCCCACCAGGTTGCTGTTCCTCTGTCTCTTTTCCCACAGAAAGTCCATGGCTCTCCGGGCGTGAGCCTAAATGTGAGAAGAAGGAAGCATTATTGATTCAAATAGGTTGAGAATCAATCTACATTAGGTGCCATTAGTATATAAATGTATAGTTTAGAGACTGACTCAGTGCTTGTTCAACATGTAAAAAGACACGTCATGGGTGTAAATAATAAAATCAACCACAGCAGAAGCTTCAGAAGCTGCCATTGTTTTTGCTGTCTCACTGATTTATTGTTACTTAAACATAAGCCACCACAGCAAAATATGTTTGACACATACAAAAATAGAATGTACACGCATAAACATGCTTAGGACCACAAAAGCAAATAACCATAAAGAGCAAATTTGAAATCTAGGCTCCAGTGTTCATACGTTTTATATGCTGCTTTGGAAGCTGGTGATCTGCTTTCCCCTTTTTTCCAAATAATAAATATGCTCCATCTAATACTGATCGCAAACACACGAATAACACTGTGTATCCAGGATTAGAAAAAAAGAGAGGCAGGTTGTGGTTGTTCAGAGCTGTTGTGTTCGTTTATAAACTAGCTAAATATCCCTGACAGTTTTTTTCCATTTTCCATGTGTTCAACATCTACTAAATTAAGCTATGAAATACAATGTGCGTAAATTAGGTGATACCTCAAACACAGGATCGCCAGTGAAGCGACTTAAGGCAGCAAATTCCAAGATGATGGTTCCAGCGCACGCTGTACACGTTTCAGTTTCTGTTCCCGTTCGCGTCTCAGGACCCCTGACGCCGTGTTTCAAGTTCACCTGACAGGCAAGAAAAATAAGACATCAGAAAATATGTTCTGTAGTGGTATTTGTCATGTGTGAGACTGTGCATGAAAACTAGTCAGCTATAAAAATGTCTGCGTCTACAAGCTGCGACAGCTGTGAGGAGGGCAGTGAAGCAGAAAATGGAAATATGTAGTCTTGATCGGAGAGGCTGCTGTGAGCAGATGTAGATGTCAGTTTGTCAAAGTCTAATGTTTCTTTTTATCCTGCATACGCATTAAAACACTGTAATAAACACAAAGGTAAGTTTCCCTTCATAGCAAGTTGGAGTAAAAAAAAAAAGACCCTGACATGTCTGTCTGTCTGTCTGTCTGTCTTACCCTGGGGTAAGGCAGGCCACTGCTGGTGTTAAAAGCCGGCAGCAGACGGAGACCCAGGTCTTTAGCCATATGGAGGAGTTCATCCTGGTACCACTGCATGTGTTGACCTTCATCTCTCAGCATCACAGCCATGGAGTGTCCTCCTAACAGACCTCTGAGCAACACACACAGACACAGAACAAAGGAGAATAACGTATGACTCTGTCCACTGACTTATTGAGTTCCCTGCCTGTTTGCAACTTAGCTGTCCCATTTGCTGCTTGTCCATATGAAATGCTTGTAAGTAATAATCATGGTGCATTGACAATCCAATCTTACCCAAGAACACGGATGTTGGTTTCAAACACTGACACAACAATATCGTTGTCCAGTCTCACATCTGAGAGCACTCTCCTCACAGCAGCCTCAAACTCTGTCGTCTTATTCAGCAGCTGGCAACGACAAATAGCACATGACTATAAAAACAGGATCATTTTACAGTCTAAGTGGAAAAACTGAACGTAATTATGAAAAAGTGACCTAAAAACAAAGAACTATACTCACCACCAAAGTATCCAGAGTATCTATGAGAGTCAAAGAGAACCTAAAAGAAAGAAGCAATAATGATTAACCACCGGTGACGCTGCACTTCAAGGAGAATATGTACAAAATATTATGGGTGTACCGACATCGTGTTTGACTTCTAAATTGGACCTCAATGAACTATAGAAGTGTCATACTCACTTTCCTAGTGCGTCGTCTACGTCGCCTCGACTGGGTTCAAGTCCTCGTACTCTTCCTCTGCACGTCAAAGGCATAAGCTCGTCTGCTGGGTACGCATGGTCCTGGGAAGCACAACAAATGAACAAATTCAACTCCAGCACAAATGATTCATTTTCTTTGGTGGCCAGATCAGCCAGAGTACAACCCTGTCACCCCCTGTATATTTGTGACAAATGTAAAAACAGACCATCTTGCATTGAAGACCTTACCATGTAATTCTTATACGCATGGTCAAACATCTCAACCACTTGGTTCCTTGGGTAAAGAGACACACAGATGTTATACACACACACACACCAGTTTTCCATGCTCTGAAAATGCTGCGGGTATATCTCAACTCACTTCAATTTGCGCTTCTCCTCCCTTGACATTGAATGTCCATGGCTGCATAGTGCTCCGAGCAGCATCAGTGAGAACAGTACGTTTGGCATTGCAGTAGGTGGACAAGTTGGCAGCAGCTACAGTTTGGCTCTCAGTCAGTGAGTAAACAAGTGCTTCCTCATTCCCACAGTCTCAGCTAAACCACTCAAAATAAAACAACATCTAAGTACTCACCCACGTCTTCCCTTAAACTATGGAGATCATCATAAAGCACTTTGACTACTATGTGTTGGCCACTTATACTTCATTACTTCACTACTTCTATCCCAAACACCATTTATAAGGCACATCAAATGTGCGAGTACCTAGTGCCTAACCCTTTCATTAAAAGGCTTCAGGAATGTTATTGCACGTAACCACAAGGATCTGGCTGTAGGCAGAGATATCTGACATATGCTGTAGCAGCAACAACGTCGGTCCAGGATCTGAGTAGTACGTGTCACACCTGTTTACTTTGCCGAGCAGTCACACCGGACCTATAGCAAACAAGGCATCCAACAACTTCAGCCCAACACAACCCAAATCCGAGGACTCCAAGGACCTAGATGTTCCATTTGTGACGTTTTAAACTACAGGCTTAGAACCTCAGTAGTTAAGAAAAGTCTAGTTTTTAGTCCGTGACCAAAACACAATCATATTTGAGACCATCTGTAAACCAAATAAATCAACGTCGGTTCCTATTTGGGCGCTCCTCTCCTCAAATCGTGTACCTGTTTTACACAATGTACAGCCAGTCACACGCTGCTCCTGTTCATACCCGCTCCTGTTATCACACTGACGCGTCAAAACCTTTTTAGATAGAAGTTAATAATTTCCTCTTCCTGACAGGTCTCCGTTCTCAGCTGCTTACACCAGTCAGGGTTTAATTAGCCAGTTAGCAACTTGTGCTAACTAGCCGACCTGGTGGAGACGTGGGAATCGAAAAGACAATTCAGATCGAGGAAAAACTCTGTCCATTGTTGAGCAACAGTCCTGACCGTGAAATATTTTCTGATCTTCGAGGTAAAAAAACATATAATTGTGCCGTATGCTCCTGTTTTTCCAAAGCTAGTCTGCCCCGGATACCGTAACGTCAACAACATCCGCTTCCTGAAAATACCGAAAGGCTGTGATCCCCGAGTGTGCTTCTCAGGCAGACATTTCACACAACAGAGAAACAAACCGCGTCGGCCTCTGCTGGATTTGCAGAATGAACATTACTCTGGATGATAGGCGTACTATTATGATTGTATATTATAAATCCCAGGACAAGCACTTGTTTACGTTACTGTATTACTTCGATCTAAGCGCCACGACAGTTCACCTGTAAGACAACCCGCAGGAATCATTTGACCATACTATATGCCCCGCCCATTCCACTTGTGTTACCTTTTGGTGGCTCAGAAGAACGTCACTCAGGACTCCTTTGCGAACCCTATGACAGGCATGTAAAGATTTTAACAACAATTCATTTTTGATATGAATAACATGTTTTGTCTAAATACGTTTATAGCTACTGGAAATACAGTCTAAAGGTTGCATACCTACAATACAATATATACATGAACAGAGTATTTTGGTATTTCTCCTACTTTGTTCCCTTGTTTTTGACGCCATTAACTACATTTCCCATGAATCTTTGCGGCGTCAGTTGACTTCAGTTGGCTTCACGTGACAGTGATAGCAACAAATCGCTGACTTGTGCGTCCTGGAAAACAAGTTATAATCGCTGATCTGGTTCCCCAGAATTAAAATTGATGCACAGAATTCTGACGGAAACGCAGTCTCACAGGTTGGCCGAAGTAGTTGGATTGATTTTAGTTTTCAACGTAATATTACTCAGCTATTATTTTTTTATTAGATAGACTCTGTGTATCGTTTATTTTAACGTAAACATACGGTGTAGATCTTAATTATCATGTAAGTAATTTTCTTATCAAATTAATGTAACATATTTTAGCTGTTTTTGTACAGTATTTTTTTTTACTGTCTTTTCATGTGGTTCCCTTCAAACAATTCTTGTTTGATGGCATATTTGACAAGGTCTGTGTCTGTGTCAGGTTCTGATGTCAGTCATGGCTCCTGCTGCTGATAAAAAATTGACAGGACTTGTCGCTGCCACATTTACTCCGTTAACCACTCAGGGGTAAGTAGCTTTTACAAACATTTTTTTAATTCTTTTCTTTTTCCATGATTTCAACACTAAGTGAGGGGCGTCAGTCAGTTCCTCTATTAGATGTATAGTGTGGAAATAGCTGATGGACTTGGGCATCATTTTGGCCAGGTTTAGCATATCATGCCCTGGTTCATACACCTGTGTGTGCCTATAATTTTTGCATTTTTCCAAAACAGTGAAATCAACCTAACTGAGATTGGACGGTATGTTGACTACTTGACGGAGAAGCAAGGTGTACGTAGTATATTTGGTAAGTACGCTTGTCCTTTCCCCTGCACTGATACAATGAAGGTTATTTCATGTTTCTTCAAACTCAGCAAATGTGTCCTTGTTCATGTTCTGCTTTATTTTGCGTTAATGTCTGTGCTTGGTCTATCTTTGTGGCCTTATCCAGAGGATGTTTAGTTTTCACCTCTGTTCTGTTGGTGTGTGAGAGGTGATCCATCAAAGTCTGTACTTTCCTCATAATATAGACATGCATGAGGATAACAGTTCTCTGTTAATGGACAAGCTTTTACCCGTCTACAGTAAATGGCACCACTGGAGAAAGCATGTCGCTCAGTGTCGCAGAGAGGAAGATGCTGGCAGAGGAGTGGTGTCAGAAAGCCAAGGGAAAGTATGTAATCACAGCCTCGTGGTCCAGATATTCATGTTCAGTTCAGTTGGAAAGCAAAGGTGCCCTTTTGTTTCTACAGAATGGACCAAGTGATTGTGCACGTCGGTTGTATGAGTCTTAAAGATTCCCAAGAGCTGGTGAGTTATGACATAAACAAAACCTATGACTCACAAGTCTTTCATAAACTTTTTAAAGTTAGGTTCAGGAATCTCCAGCTGATTAGAGTTTAGGTTACCACCAAAATGTCCTTAATAAATGGGATTCAGTTAAGTTTTTATTTCACATTTATTTCCTTAGAGTATACGTCTATATGAGACATAAACTCTAAATAAGGACGGAGTTATACATCAAAGAGGTACAAGAGGAAAAAATCATCTTGTTCTAAATTCACACACGATAACAAAACGAAAACCATGATAGAGACGGGAGAGATGCATTATCATTGAAATGTACCAACAGCAGTGCATATTTTAAGACTGTCTCTCCTGGAAAGCATTCATAAGGTGTACCGGGCTGTTAGCACGGAAAGTGACAGAAATAGCGGTGTCAAGAATGAAATAAGAGCTGTAAAGTCGTTCAGACCCAGCTTATTTCCTCACCTCCGCAGTGCCGCCAAATCACTGTGTGAAGTGGGTGTGAATTCACTTTTGGATAGTTACAGAAATGGTTGGACACCGCCTCCCCCAGCAGTTCAGGGCACACACTGTGTCCTGGCAACGGAAGCCCTGGTTTTCTGAGAGGCCTTATGAAACTTCCCCCCAGATCTTGGACACGTTTCACAGTTGTCCTCAGAGGGTTTTCAGTCAGAGGGACATGCGTAATTTCAGAAAAAGCACATTTTGTTAAAAACACCTGATTGTAGAGTCCTTGACTCACTCACTCAGTGTTTTGAACATCTCATTTATGATCAATTATTCATCAGCAGAAGGAAAAACTATACAGTATGACAGTCTATTCACATAAGGAATCCTCATTTCGTTCATCTCCTTCGCTCCAGGCCTGCCATGCAGCAAAGATCGGGGCTGATGGGATAGCAGTCGTTGCCCCCTCCTTCTTCAAGCCCACCAGTGCAGGTCTGATTCTCCGTTACACATTACTGATGTTCTTTATCAGCCTTGGTTGGGAAGTTGAACCAGAACATTTTCTCTCCTTTTGCTTTAGAGGCCTTGAAGATGTTCCTCCATGAAGTGGCTTTAGTTGCTCCAACTCTACCCTTCTATTATTACCATATTCCATCTGTCACCGGCGTGAATGGTAAGTGTAGACACGGCCACAGAGGCTCGGACTGTCTTCAGTGATGAGGTCGTGCTAAATCTGCGACGCTGGGTTTTCTTCAGTGCTGGCGAGCGATCTCCTGGAAGGTATTGAAGAGCTCATTCTGTCCTTCAGAGGAGTGAAGTTCAGCGGGAGTGACCTGATGGACTTTGGCCGGTGTGTCAGCTCCAGTCAGCAACACTGGTCAGTCCTCTACGGCGTGGACGAGGTCAGCAGGAAGATATTTTGTGACTTTCTCATCATTAGAAGCAGTATGAAACTAACTGTTTATTTCTCTGCAGCAACTCTTAGGAGCTCTGGTTCTGGGAGCCCACGGAGCAGTTGGCAGGTCAGGCTGACACCTTGGATATGCAGGATTATGGGTTTCTTTGATTCTCTCGCTATACACTTATAATTTACACACAAACTGTTTCTGTCGACAGTACATACAACTATATAGGATGTCAGGTTAATAAGCTCATACTGGCGTATGAGAAAGGTGACATCACCCAGGCCAGGGACATACAGGTACTTTCTACCCCCTCGTCACCTTTGATGGTTTGCATCAGTATTTAGTTATTATTAACCCTGTTCATCTAATTTCTATGAGCAGTTCAAGATGCAGGAGTTTCTCAGCTATGCCAAAAATCTTGGTGAGTGGTGGTTAAGTCACCATGTTGTTGAACCTGTTGCAGTATTTGAACTTCACACTGCTGTTGTGTATAACAGGCTTTGATCTGAGCATGAACAAGCAGCTGATGAGTGAAGTGTCCGGTCTGAGCCTGGGGCCTCCTCGACTCCCTCTGACGCCGTCTCCACCTGCAAAGGTTCTGTGCATTGTGCAAAAATGTTACAGCATTTTTCCCAACTGTTGATTTCTCTGTACGACATATCAGAATTTGTCTCTTAGTTTCTGCCATTTTTATTATAATTTCTGGCAAAATTCAGATTATAATGAATTCAGTTACTGTGTAATGTACTAATCCGCGGTTATGAGTCATGCGCATTTTACACTAATTCTGTCAAGACTAACTTACACTGTGCCAATCAATCTAAAATCATATTTTAATAACTACTAATAATTATTTTTTGTCATGTTAGTCTTTCAATTCCATGGTTAAACACACTATTCTAAATTGTGTTAAAATTAAATATGTTATAGAAGTTCAAAATGTATAATCTATGAGAATTAACAGCAGTTGTCTTTACCTTTTATAAACTGTTACAATTGTTTTTCATTCAGGTAAATACCCTGCAGGGTTTTTTTGTATTATTTTCTCATAGGTACGTGATTTAAAAATCATTTAGACTGTGAGCTGGGAGAAAAGGGGCATTAATACATTGTGGATGCTGTTTCATGAAATTACACAATGCCTGACACACTGAAAGAAGCAGATTCTCAGCAATTAGCAAATTAAATTTAGCAATTGTTTCTTTGTTGTTTTTAAAAGTATTATTACTGTATGGTAAAGGGAAACACACTTCATAGTAGGTCTTTGCATTGTATAACTATTACAAATTACTTACTAATAAATACATTTTCTACAGTTTGGGTTTGTCAAAAATCAAGCAATCAATCAAAAGATCGCTTATATATGTATGTATGTAAATCATGAAGTTTAAATCCACTGTCTGTGATAAGATTTTCATATCCTATATCTATTTAGTTATGGCTTACTTTAAATTTAGTTAAGAAAGATCGTCACTGTTTTTGTTCCAACTTAATTACTGGTGTGTTCAGCAGCTGTATGGATGTCTCACCCCACGTTATTATGTTGCATTCGTTACCTCAGCTTGTTTGAGTGTTATTAGAGTGTGATCTGAACAACAGTAAGTTTTTGCCCATCAGCTCTGAAACAAACTACAGGTACTTCAAACACCAGTGAAAACAAGCCTGATCAAGTTTTATATGATTAGTCAAGACAGGGCTTGGCTGTTGAACTTGCCTGTTTAGTATATGTTCCAGTTCTACCCACAACTGAATATCTGCATAAGGGTCGCTAATCACCAGAAACTGAAAGCTGTCATCCTACTGTATATTAAGGGTGGAGTTCTTCCTGATTGTAGAGTCCTTGACTCACTCAGGCTAAACAATGCTGCCCCTCCTGTGTAGCCTGTGTATTTACTACTACTAGAAAATCCCTTGACTCAATTTGACTTTTGGTGCTTCCACTGTGTAAAGCACAGCAAAGGATCAATTTGAGGATGAAATTTGAGCAACAATAATCTGGAGGATGGAAGGGAGACTACAAACCCTTGACAGAACTGTAATACGTTTTTAGTTTTATTTTAAACCTTTTTAAATGTCCCACTTTCATACTGCATGGGATAATTACAATTATACACCACGTAAAACTGTATATTATATCTTTTATATAAATTATATTAAGTAAGTGGGCATTAAAATTAATCGGAACAAACGTTACGATTACTTTGTTCCCCATCGTTACATTTCGGACTGATTTCCCTGTGACACCGAAAGCTCTAGCGTTTCCGGCCAGCTCAGCGCGTCGGTCCTGTGGTGTTGTCACTTTACAGCCTGTCAAGCACTGGTACCAGCTACTAACGTTCAGTGGACAGAGCAGAACCAGTGGTGACCCGCGTCGAGATGGTGCTGCTGACGATGATCGCTCGTCTGGCCGACGGACTGCCGCTGGCCGCTTCAATGCAGGAGGACGAGCAGGTTGTAATTTTGTGGTCGCTAGCTGTTCGTCTGCTTATCATTGTGCTGTAAAGGCTTCAAAGTTTACTAGCGTCACAGTGACACGTTTGTTAACGGTATGGGCAACGGTGAGTCCGAAACGTAAATCCAGTGTTTTTTTCGCCACATCCAGGTTCTGACGCGTGAAAGGATGTGGCCACTGCCACCTATGTCAAAAATATTCGTGCGTTCATTATGACTAAGTGATAAATGGCCTCTTCCGACATGAGGCCTGTTTATCCAAACAGTGCAATCTATTTATTTACCTACCGCGAGTGATTCATTCATCAGACAACACGCTGTTTCTGTTTCAACTCTGACCTTATTTTCATGCTGGGACAAATTACTTGAGCGTTGCACAACTTCACCAGTATCTTGAGTGAAACGATCCACGTATTGAAACCGCACTTAGCCCCCAAAACCGATAAACCTGCATTACACAGTCAGACATTTTGCTCTACTAAAAACCAACGAGTATGATATTCATCACATGTGAAAAAAATAAATTTATTTGCTCTAACTTTCAGTTACTGGCTAAATAACCTTTTGTTTCAGAGATCATACCTAAGACCAGCTGATAGATCTGTTTGTGTCCATCAATCTATCAAACCTGGTCTAGTACAATCATGCAGTGCTCTTGATTAGGGAGTTGTGTTAGAAACCACTGTTTACTTTTGATCCCTGGTTTAGAGCAATGATCAGTCATTGTTCAGCTGCTGAGTCTTGGTTTGTTCCCAACCAGATTTAGACAACCCTTAAAAATGTCTTGTATTTTTAATAAACTATTTTGTTGCTGGAAACGCTTGTTACTGCTATGAATCAAATAATGTGGCATTTGATTTATGTAGTTTTATGATGTTTGAGCATGAATTTACAGGAGTCTAACATCTCTCCTTCACTCTCGTTTGCTTTCAAAAGGGAAGTGAAAAGGTTTGTGTCATGACTTCAACATCATACATAAAGCTGTGATGCTACATTGTAAAGAATCTCTCAAATGCTTAATTTGACAGCACCCAAGTAACACATAACACTCAGCCGCAAATTGCTGACCATGTACAAATTATCATGTAAAATGTCCTGTCTCCAATGTAGCACCACAATGCAGAGTCTGTCTCATACACCTACCCACAACGGGCAAGAAATGAACACCAGCAAGAAAAAAGTGTCAAAAAAAAGTCTTGATGGTAGCTGACTGCTAAGTGTACAGTATAGTCGTATATAGTATAGTGTATATATATTTATAGTACTGTATCTATACTATGTGTGTGTGTATGTATATATATGTAAATATATATGTGTATGTATATGTATATATGTATATATGTATATATGTATATATATATATATATATATATATATATGTATGTGTGTGTGTGTGTGTGTGTGTGTGTGTGTGTGTGTGTGTGTGTGTGTGTGTGTGTGTGTGTGTGTGTATATATATATATATATATACATACACACACACACACACACACACACATACATATAGTATAGATATACATATATATATAGTATATATATATTCTGGCGTTCAAAAGTCAGTTTCTTGCCCTGGTTTTACACCATATTTTCTGTTTGAGTTCAAATTTAAATAAATATTTAGAACCTAAATGTTGTTGCTTTTTGTCTGTTTAGTTGGGTCGGGATCTGCAACAGTATCAGAGTCAAGCCAAGCAGCTCTTCAGGAAACTCAATGACCAGAGTCCCACACGCTGCACATTAGAGGCTGGCTCAGTGGCATTTCAGTGAGTGTGAAAAGATAATTTACTGTCCAGACATAACCACAACTTCCCTAACTGTTCAGTACAATTACGGCAGCCACATAATGGGTAGCTCATGCATTATTTAAATGTTCACTGTCTTTTGTCCTCCCTGCAGCTATTTTATAGAAAAAGGTGTGTGCTACCTTGTGCTGTGTGAAGCCAGCTTTCCCAAGAAGTTGGCTTTCGCCTACTTGGAAGACCTGCAGGCAGAGTTTCATGAGCAGCATGGAAAGAAGGTCCCTACAGTTTCCCGGCCTTATTCTTTTATTGAATTTGGTAAGAAGAACATAGAACTTTAAGAAACTGAATTACTTTTGATTCTACTGACATTTGAGTTGTATTATACCATTAGGACTGATGTCAAATGATTACTTGTGAAGTCAAAGCCATCTATTTACTGTAGCTCACTCACCAGCTCAGTCAATCTAAATTAATAGTCATGCATTAAATTTACAAACAAATTTACTGTGACTTTGTTATATAAGGTGGCATAGAAATCCTATTAAAATGAGTTGTAGTGACTAAATCAAGCCACATGAGAGCAAAACAGATTTTGTGCAAACATATCCATTAGGCCATTAGAGAAGGAGGATGGGTCCATCTCACGTCACACATTTACTGTATGGGTTGATCTTAAATGTCTAACATAGCAACTTACAACTCTAGAAAACATCTGCATGCATAAAAATGTTCATATACTGGTCACATATAGCTAAAGGACAAGCTACAGCAGCAGCACATGTGTAGTGAGCCTATTTAGATTAGGTTGTTAGATTTAATGGTCTTTAAAAGACACACCTCTCCCTCATCAGACACCTATATCCAAAAAACCAAGAAGTCCTACATTGACAGCCGAGCAAGAAGGAATCTGGGCAGCATTAACACAGAGCTCCAGGATGTGCAGAGGATCATGGTGGCTAACATAGAGGAGGTGCTGCAGAGAGGAGAGGCTCTGTCTGGTGAGTTTGTATTACTTCCATTGTATATATATCTTTATTTACTCTGTCCTGTTTGCTTTCAACTCCTTTCCTCTGTTTCCTCCTTCCGACAGCACTCGACTCGAAGGCCAGTAATTTGTCCTCGCTTTCAAAAAAGTACAGGAGCGATGCCAAGTATCTGAATACCCGCTCCACCTATGCCAAGCTGGCAGCGGGTGGGGTCTTCTTTATCATGCTCATTGTCTATGTACGCTTCTGGTGGCTCTGAGCGCGACAGCGGAGGAGAAGGATTGAGTTCTAAGCGGAACGCGAGCTGCACCGAGTCTGCAGACACAAAGAAAAGCTGTCATGTTTGACTTAAAACAGGATCCCTGCTCTTAATAATAAGACTTTACAAACATAACACCGCCCATTTTGTTTTTGCCTCACCACGGATGTGATCTAGATTCAAATGATGTCACGATGTAAGGTAGTTACCCGTTTAGTGTGTGTGTGTGTGTGTGTGTGTGTGTGTGTGTGTGTGTGTGTGTGTGTGTGTGTGTGTGTGTGTGTGTGTGTGTGTGTGTGTGTGTGTGTGTGTGTGTGTGTGTGTGTGTGTGTGTGTGTGTGCGTTACTTTGACATGCAGGAAAAATGAAGTCACTTTCCAAAGCTGTACTGTAATGGGAGTCGCTGATGTAATCTTCTATGTGCTCTGAATATAAAGAGAAGAGCAAAACATTTATTTATCCTGAACACATATGATTATTACCAGTCATTAACGCTGTTATATAGTGAGAGCTTGATGGCTCTGGACAATGTGCAGTATGTATCTCATTTATGAATATTTGGAGGACATGACTTTAATCCTTATGCAGCTCAGCAACAACACAGGCAAATAACACAATATCATTTTTAAATAATACTGTATTAAAACTCTGCAATTGCTTTTTGATCCACATCTACACTTATCACATATATTCAACGTCTTCTTGTCCCCTACGAGGGACCGTACAGAGCGATTGTGGGGTGGGCGGGGGCTGGGTGTAGACGAGACGGAGGGGGGATGTCTCTGTGTCTTTATTTGCTAAGGGAATGTGGTCTGATATTTCCGGGAAAAGCGGGAGAGGGAATTTAATTTTTATAAAAAATAAGTAACACTATAGGCTAATTATTCATTCCGCTGCAAGTTGGGTTTTCTTAAAAATAATTCAAGTGGTTCATTTATATAGTTTAAATAATAGTTTACTGTGTAAATCCTTATGGGACAGACAGGACAAGAAGCCCAAAGAACTGTTTAATGAATCTGCAGAAGGCCTGGTCTTCTAACTCTTTCCTACCACTAATGTTTATACAGTTCCCACACTGACCTCAACCGTGTATATTCCAACACCCTTTATCTTGTCTTGGAAAGACAACTTTCTGTAAACAGGCACAAGAATATTTGATGTCTGGTCAGGTCCTTTTATTTTGTAAGTTTACAGGAGTGTTGACCTGGTCAAAGGGGGATGAGAGTGACAGGTGTTGTAGGCTCTCTTAGGAAAAAAAAAACTCCTATTTTTCTGTTCTGTCTGTGAATAAAATCATTTGAATGACATGTGCATGTCTATTCACTTGGACCTGGTAGATCATTGAGTATGCTTGACTGGAACTGGTTTCATCAACACAGAAACAAGCTGACATCTGAATAGCTGTTAGATAAACTGGACCGTTTAACCTTCAAAGCAGGGTTTGCTATTACTGCATGGGTCTCAGTATGGCGAGGATTTCCAAGAAGCATTTCTAAATATGAAGAGGGGAAATCATCAATTAATCATAGTCAACCCTGCAAAGTTCAGTGACTCAAAGTGAGAGTTAGAGACTGAAGCTCTGCCTTATTTTTAATAATAAAGATATTTCTTTATTGTGCAATTAGCCCAAACTGGGTATTTAAAATAAATGTACCATTCTGTAATGTTTGATTGAGTCACATTACACCACGTTTAACGTCCTAAGCGTGGAGGTGCTACCGCTGCGGGCCAGCAGGGGGCAGCAGTGCAGCTCATTAGGAGTCACTCCTCATCGCCTGCAGCTCTGCTCCCTCCAAAGTCACCAGCAAATCATAGGTTGGCTTTAAAAAATACAGGCTGCAGCTTTTCCACGTTAAGAAGAAGAGTTAAGAAAACAAGTCGGGTGTTGTTGCACCAGACGCTGCAAACACACGGAGCGGCGGCGGCGGCAGCAGACGGATTCTTCAGCTTCAACTAAAACAGGAAATGTCAGAGAAAAATGAGAAGCGACAGGGTAGCGTGCCAGAAACAAACCACAGGGCACAGACTAACCTTTTCACCTCGCAGGGGAAGTGGGTATTTGAGACTTTGGCCTCACTTGTGATCAAACTTATGTTGTTTTGTCATATTGTTTCCACTCAACGCAATGGTGACCTGTAAGATGCTGTTTCCAAGCATTTCCTTTTCCTCCATAACTACTTGCGTTGTTGCGTTTCTCTGTGTTTACTGCTGCACTGCTCTGACACACTCATCTGTTAGTGCTGCAGCAGCAAATGTGAAGAAATGGACCGTGTCAGGTAGATACAGGATCATAGTTCAGTAATTCAGTAAGTGTAGGAAAATCGTTTTCAGACGCAGAAGGAATCCATCACTGCTGTTGCATATTTAATGTAGAACAGCTGTTTTACCCATGTCTTGTTTTTGATGACGTCTCACACTTATCTGCATTTCCACTGAATCTGATGTGGGTGACTTTTGTTTTCTTGCCTCTTCCACCACTTTGAGGATGTTGAAAGTGCAACACGGCTCCTCCAAATCACGCTCTGCGCCTTTGTGAAACGCGTAACGCGTAGAAGCGACGGTGTGTCGCCGTCCGTCTGCGCGTGAATGTCTCCGTAATTGAAGAAAGCACAACGCAGCCCTTTTGTCGCTCCAGCATTTCCTCTGTAGGTTACCATGGCAACAGCAAGTGTGTGACAGTCATGTGAAAACGAAGCTGATTGGATTAAAATACTTTGTGTGATCAGGGGTCAGGAATACGGCACATGTACTAAACACACAGTCTGATTTCAACACACACACACACACACACACAGAAGCCAGGAAGACGAGCAGAAAGGCTGCTGTGTCGTCTACTTATCGGGTTTCAAGAGCAGACCCTGTGGTGTGTAGTCTTGCCAACTCATATTACCCTGTCTTGATTAAATTTCCTGTCAAAGACACATACACAACCACAACGTCGTCCACCCACACACGACTCCTCCTGAATCTTGTGCAATCTTAAAGAAACAGGACCTTCAAAACAACGTGACCGTGACCTTGACCTTCAGACGCTCTGTCTTCAAGCCAAACATGCAGACAGTGATGGTGTTTCAGCCGGCCTGTTTCTGGCAGGCCACCTCCATCACATGAGAACAGGCAGCAGGCTCTGCTGCAAATTCCTTGATTCTGTCCTGGAGCTCCCAACTTACTCCAAACTCGTCTGATGTGATTTTATAATAAGGAAGACGAGGCGTACAGACGTGACATCTCTGTCTGCTGCCCTGAGTGTGACTAGACTTTACTCTACAGGATGTGGTCAGAGAGAAGACACGTGACATGAGTCTTTTTTACTATTTTGGCCCAGTGTTAAACACGACTCTCTCAGGTTTAGTTGTAGAGTATATTTTTCTACATTTCCATCTTCCATCTTATGAAACATTATTTCAGATCCAAATAGAAATAGTGTCAATTCATTCTGGTTATCTTGTTTTCTATCTGTAACTCTGGCCATGTGTGGTGAGAAAGGCGGGAATCACAACAAGTCAAGTTGTGTCCCATCTCATAACATATGATGAGCCCAACACCTCATCCCAGCTGCTTCGCAGTCTTATCCCAATCATCCTCCTCCATCAAACTCCTGCCCGGTCCAATCAGAGCAAAGGGAAGCTGTGGAGACAGCAGCTGTACGGCAGAGGAGAGGCCATAAAACGCAGAAGCCTAAAGAGGAAGTCGAGGGACCTGGTGAGTTATTGCCCCGAAACGCACACACCGGGTCCTGGGAACCGGGAACTTCTCACAGGGGGGTCGTTGTGGCGTGTTCTCACAGCTCAGGACACGCTCTGCCCTCTGTGTGTTCTTTATCACTCCAACACAGAATAATGATGAACAGTCCCACCTTCCCGTCGTAACAGTGCGTAAGCGTATTTAAAAAAAAAAAAAAAGAGAGAGCAGACCTCTCTAATAAAACCAGCGTAATAAATGATCTCTTTCCCAGCACACAGCTCATGCTGCGTGCTACAACGAGCCTGAAGGTGCATAAGAAAATGCCATAAACAAAGTGGGAGGAGAGCGGGAGACACAGAGGAAACAAAGGACATATTCATGAACGTGTGACAGTGGGAAGATGACTTGTCCAGAGTAATACATGTCAGGTACAAGCGTGTACATGTGTTTCTGCTAGTTTTTTTATTTATCTCTTCCACACCGATAACATACAGATACCCCCCCCATACACACACACACACATACATAGAGCTGTGTGCTGAGAGCTGGGAGAGAGTGGAGGCTGAAGTGTGAATTCCAGCCGTGCCTTTTAACAGCTTGTGAATTTATGATACAATTAACCCTGGAAGATATGCAGAGCTCAGTCAATTTAACACACTCTGGGACTTTCACCAAAACACACAAACATGCAGAGAAATGCGGCCTGTGCATAGGAATGGAGCGTGCGGAAAATGCATTATAGCAAATCACCAGAAAAATGAGAGACTGTCGCTACAAAGCTCATATTCCCACCTTATTAATCCACTCATTTTATGCTCTGCTGGTGTTTATCTGAAGCACTAGTTGCCTCCGTCTGACCTGTCATCCTTCTCATCCCATCTGTGCTAGACATCATGGGCTGTGGCGGATCGCTTCGACCTCCTGCGCCCCTGGGCCTCAGGGACCAGGGGATGATGGAGGAGCGTTCTAATGTGCATGTCAGCAGCTTTGCGTGTTTATGTTTTGACGTTTGTGTGCATACATGTGGGTCCCAGCGTGTCCCTGTATAATGTGTTAATGTACAGGGGGGCATTTAGACGACCTTGGAGGGAGCTGGCAGGGCTGAATGTGCCCTCACTGAGACCTCCCTCGAGTCCAAACGTCCACAGCAGGACGTGTGGGTTTGTCCTGGTGGGTCACATGTAGAGGTCAAGGTCAGCTTTAGCTTCTCTGCTCTCAGTCCCTTTGTGACCTCAGCGTCAGCATACAGTATCTAAACTGTCCGTTTAATCTGTGCATGTAGCTGAATCCTGTTTCAGGGCGACGCTACGGTGATCATGAGCCTCATACACCAGTCTCACGCCATTCGCACCTCCCTTGCTCTTTGTGACTAATGCGCTGGCATTGTGTGTAGGTGTAGGTTAGGAGCAGAAACCGTGCCGAGCCCACATCACACCGTTGAGGCCGTTATTTTCCCACAGTGCGATATAAATAGCCTGCTAGTGTGGGGTGACAGTGGGCAGGCTGCGACCCTCGAGGGAGTATCCCATCCACACACAACAGCACATTCCTGTCCACCTGCCCTGCCAGACCCTAGTTCACCTTACAGGATGGGTCTCTCTCTCTCACACACACACACACACACACACACACCCCTCGTCCTCCTCCTTCATCACCTGTTTCCTCACCTCGCTGCTAACCCCTCTCCTCCTCACACAGGGGACCCGTCTGGCACCATTCACATCACGCCCGGTCACATCGGATCCTCACGCTGGCTGATTTTTGACCACTGGAAAACGCCACGATATGCACACACACACACACACACACACACACACACACACACACACACACACACACACACACACACGCTAGGCCGCTTTCCCACACAACGTGCTGGCTCTCTCCAAAGAAGCTGACAACTGCAAAGCACTACGTTGGCGCAGTGTGCAGCATGTCCACAGCCACATAATATCTGCCACTAATTAATTGGAGACGGCCTTACAGAGTTTCTTACTACGCGCGTTGTCTGCAACGCGATGCAGCTGGCATCATGAGCTTGATGATTAATCACATAAATAGGACGACAGCCTCATTCGTCGTGCTACATTTTATTGATTCAAAAGGATCTATTTTGACGTAACAACATCGTAGGCATGTTGACTTTGAGAGAAGACCCGAGTAAATGATTACACTGATTTAGTGCTGATCTACAGTATGTGTGTGCTTTTTTAAAATTATGTGCACATTATCTGGCTAGATGTTGACATTTGGCTCATATTACCTCAAGTTCACACAGGAAAATGATCTACTGTGATTAAATACTTGGAAATCCCGTATCAGCGCCGTGTCTCTCAGTAAATTAGACACTTATGTGGCTTCTCGTCTCGGTGAGCCTGATTTAGTGGCCAAACTATTTCTGCTGATGCTTCTGCAGGAGATCTGATACTGAGCGGATCTCATCTGCCATTATGTGTTAGACATTCTGCCAATCCCCACTGCCCTGAATTAATTCACAGATACCCAGCCGTGGTCACATGGAACCAAAACCTAAAGCTGTGGGTTAAAACAGACAGAGAAGTCATAATCAACCCTAAATATACCCTGTTCAACTTCCTGTCGCCCAGATCTGCTTACACAGTTAAGATGACATTAAGATGATGCTTCCAGATGAACATGTGCAGGAGGCTCGACACGACTGCTCATGGTGCCGGGATTTCACAGCTGTTGCACAAAACGCCTGCTGGTCGATGCTTTTACGACAAACAGTCAACTGGAACAAATGCGCCTATTAAAACTGGGAATCAGGCACACACACCTCACACTCATTCAGAGCTGAGTGACGGAAAGGTTAGATGACGGCCTCTGTGAATGACAGGCACTGATTTGGTTTCCCATGGCTCTAATATCAGCCGAAGCTGGCATGTTTATGGTTTTACACACGCACACTCTCTCCCTCTGTTATGACTCACTGCTCTCCGCACGCTGAGTGCCGTGCTCTTCAGAGTAACTGTGCTGGCTGACAGCTGGAGTCCCCCTGAATGATGAGCTCCAAATCAGTGTGGAGACCCAACGCTGATCAAAGCGTCTGCCTTGGCGTGGCAGAGTGCGGTGGCTCTGATCCAAGCCCAGTTTTATTACTGCTCTGTGGTGTCCCCTATACGTGGTATTTCCAACATACTGATGACATAGACACTGATTTGTGTCCCTGACAATAGATAAAACAGATTATGCTTTTTATTCAGTATGTTAGTTCTTGATTCAAAGAAGGATTTTAATAATATCAGAGAGATTACGCTTTTTGTTTTTTGGAAGAGTGAAAAGCCCTTTCATCGACGCAGTGGCAAGCAGGAACTAATCAGGGTTTTCTGCTCATGAGGCAGATCCACACCCTTTCTCAACTATCCTTCCCAAACTACAAAAATCACATCTGGAGTGACATCATCAGGAAAACAGTGTCACAGACAGTGATCCTCCAGTGTGATTTACTCACAGTGTTTATGATGATCTGCTTCACCACGAATCAGGGGATTTATCAAAGAGCAGTGGGAGAAATTCTGAATTTACAATCCTGCTGGTTAGAAAAAAAATGTTACAAAAAAAACCATAATAACGCCATAAAAAAACAACACATCTGTGGTAGTGGATTGGGGATGAGGAGGAAAAATAAACAACTATGAGACAGCATTTATAAACAAAAACAACGTCTGACCAAATGCCTAAACAGCTTTTGTTGGAACGTCAGCATCCAACGAGGCGAGCAGAGCAAGAGTTTGACACTGGCCACAGCAACAAGAGCATTGTCTGTGCGGACCCCTGAGGAGATCAATTTGCTCCCTCCGGTCCCCGGCCTTTCAGCAGGGTTGAATAGAGGACAGAGGGCCGGTCGCAGCAGCGGGAGTCATGTTTCTTTAACAGGCTGTGAAGACAAACAAATCACTAGGATGAGACGTGGTCTTGTTATTGTGATGAGCCTGTGATTTACACCTGGATCACACGGGCTGATAAGCGGTAATTGGTTTGGGATGCTGTGGTCACTAACTCCTTATAAATACTGTATGTGCTCATTCTATTGTCAGGGCCGCACTGGGTTTCGCTTGTTAGCGTTAAGAGAGAATTAAATCAGTAAATGGATTAAAACATTAGAAACGTCTGGGAAATATAGTTCTTTCTCAAATCTGGCCTGATTTTTTAACCCAATAAAGTCCTACTTCATTAGCTGAGTCATGTTGTCATGTAAAGGAATTTGTCACTTGGTTTAAAAAACGCACATTTGTTTCACATTGATTCCTCACATGACATTTAACATGACACTTCCTCCTCTCGTCAACAGTAACGCGCTAGCACGCTTAACTACTGCAAAACTAGAAATACCTGCGCTTGAATCAATGGAGAGCGACTTGTAATCTGCAGGTAAACAAACCGCATCTGCCTCACCTGCCTCCGGCCTTTGGTTTCAGCGCAGACGGAACCAAAACGACGTTTTAACGCACAACAGCAGCAACCGATCGGAGACGTGCAACTGTCTTAACCTTTCAAAAAGGTGCCACTGACTTTCTCAGGTTACCTGAAATCTGCAGCCGCAGACCTGGACCGTGGCACATGACATGAAGTGTTAACGGCGGCGACGAGCGTGAGCGGCCAGTGGGCGTTCGGCTGCATATCGGGAAAGAACGTGTAGAGTACGGAAAGGAGAGGAGAAAAACATTGAACGGGTTAAATTTGAGTCATACCAGACTCGGAGAAGTACAAAAATGAGAAAAAAAATTCCTCCGCCGCGGCGACACACAGAGAGACGACTTCTGAATAGTGTTTCTAGAGTTTATGTCGTGTCCAGAGTCAAATAAACTAAAACGCCGATTTTCCTTACCCGCCAATAAACACTTTAAATAAGATATTCAGCTTTAACGCGTGTTTTTGCCATTTGTTAGACAGAGGATAGACCCGCCTGACTTCGGCGGAGGGATATGTAGTTTCATGGACGCTGTCTAGGTTCAGTGAGTGGGGAGCGCGCACAGGGGGAAGACTTATCGGTGCCGTGTGTGACGAGTACAGCTTAAGTTTACGCGTATTGAGAGCATTTTTAACGTAAACCAGACGCTAAAAATCAACGAAATGTTGTAATTTGCTCATAGAAGTAGTTTCATTCTGTTGTTCGCGTGCGAGGCATATACAGCGAGACTTTCTGTGAACTAACCGTCCTGGGAGACAGCTCAACTTTGGGCTGACGGACCCTATGTGGATTTTACAGAAAATATGGAGCAGATCCCCGGTGTCTTCTCGGGAGCGTTGCTAGTTCTGTTCTTCGGCTTCATCCGGCTGTCTTCAGGTAGGTGTTTTTTTACCAGTCGATCATTTGCCATGATCACGTTTTGCTGCCTCTGCATCTGCGGGACGCGGGGCGGACGTAGCATCTCTGACTAACGCGACGCTGCGTTTACACTTGTGTCTCGAGCTGGCGTCAGACACCGCAGGCCTTTAAAAACAGAGCATTCACGAAAAATATCGTACAGGCAGTGTTTAATCATACGCTAAGATTGATTTAGGACTCCGTGTGTGGCCTTTTAGCCAAGACATCAACTAAGTAAAATCTCAACCTTTCACCACAACGTCCCCACGCGTTCATATTGTTCCGCTAATTAAATTCACCTTTAGTTATTCCAGCTTTCATTGCTCAACCCCGATCGTCCTAAAAGTCGTAAAAGTGTCTCGCTTCTTGCATAATTTTATTAAGTGCACATTTACAACAAATGGCGCCGAAGCCCACGTTTAACACACAAACAGTGAGGATCTGACTGAACTGTGTCGCTGTGGCCCAGCGGCGCTGATGGCTGCACCGCTGCCCAGATGTTGAGGAGGGAGGGAGAGAATTCAAGATGGACACTTCGCCATGCTTACGCTGCCTTTCTAAATTAAGATCTTCCACGGGGATGTAGCAGGCGATAAAGTGACGGTTCTTTGGTGAATATAACTATTTAAACTCAAAAAACTAGCTGACCCTCTGTTTCTTGGCGTCACTTGTAAAACAAGCACACTGTAATTTTTTTGTAAATGTAAAATGAAAAAAAGCATTGTCGATTGAAAAATCACCATGTGCTTAAAATGTTCATCATGTCATCAGATATAGGTTTAATTGATTAAATTACTAAAAGCGCCCATGTTTTACACATAATTTCCACCAGTGCCTCACCATAAGGGGAGAACTGGTTAGGCATCTGCCTTCAATTAGGCACTAATTAGAGTCATTATGGTGATTACAGGTCAATAGCAGGCCATTAAAAACAATTTTAGGTCATGGACCATCTCACAGTGGACAGGGCATAACTGAGAAGAGTGAAAACGTGTCTTTTTACAAAAGCTTTGAAGTGGCTCGGTGTACTGTGGCTCACACTATCAGATGGCACCTAAAACAGAAGATGGGAGCCGACTGAAGCTGTAGGAAGTCCCAGACTGTGTGTGGCATGTTGTTCCTTTCCCAAACAGGATCATTTGTCTATTTGTTTGTTTTCTAGTGCTAAGGTTTTGCTTAAAATGCAACCAGTTTTTAATGGCTGTGGTCCACCAGGAAAAAAAGAAGTGCCACAAAGGAAGAAAAGACAATGTAAATGTGCTGCAGGCAGTGCAGTGAGAACCAGTGGAATGTTGTTGGTGTTTGACATTCCTCCCTCCCTCCCTCGCTGTTCAGCCGCTCTTTCTCACACAGGCTGTACACCTTGATTCCCATTTGCGTCCCCTCACTGTACTCCTCTTCTGCTTCCTGCTAAGCGGTGAGCTTATCCCTAGGGCTGTGTGGTGCACTGCATCGCACGGGGAGCAACTGGGATCACTGCTCCCAGTTATGCATGGCTCATGGTTTTCCATATGCCAGGATAGTCTGCTCCCGACTTGAGGTCCACCAATCCTCCAGTAATCACTACATCACCATATCTGCACTTTCTTTTTCCCTTGTGCTACTAAACTCTGAGTGCAAAAAGGTGGTTTGCAACACATGCCAGAAGGTACGCTGGCATTTCTTTTCTTCTCTTTCTGTGGTTTGATTTTCTTGTTGAACTGTACATGACAAGTAGCGACAATGTGCTAGTGAGCAAATATTTACAGGTTGTTAGCCTGTAAGTAAGAGCAGAACTCACCGGTGATACTGTGCTGCAGCCCAGTGTTGTAGCTGAGTCTAATGGGATTCTTGAGGAGGCGTAGGTGCCATTCTTATGGCACACGACTCACTGGTTCCCCCGTGCTTTGGGCATGTGGATGGTTCCATATCTTTAGCCCACTGAAACTGCACACAAGTGATGTGTGTGTGTGTATTTATGCGCGTGTGTATGCATGGCGTTGTGGATAAAACTGACAAAGGCCAGCGATTGTGCCGCCCATGGTTTACTTGCATCTGACCCAAGTCGGTGTGAAATGTGATTTATCTGGGCCGTGCTTCACCCCGTGCTCTAGAAACAAAGATCTTTATTGAGTGGCATATAAAATTGCATTATTTATTGATTGCCATGTTTTATTTAGAGCTTTCCTATTTATGTGGCTTATATGACATCTGATCTGTGATGCCCTCCAAGTTTTCTTTTTTTTCTTCTCATCTGCTGACTGCAGCCTTAGTACATTTTAGCATTTCTGTAGTGTCTTAGTTCTAGGTCAGGTTCAATCCAGTCAGGCTTTTACTCCACCCTTCTGATTAGTAGTGTAGCCAAAAGGCTTCCACATGTGTTTTGGTCCCATGCTTGCCACTTGTAGTACTAGAGAGTTGTAAATAATGTGTTGAAGTGTATGAATCAGTGGGTAAAGGCTTGTAGGACTGCGCACCAGATGTACTGTATCTCTAGGCACACAGTCTGTGAAACCGTAGCCATGTCAACTTAGAATAGATCCAAACCCACTGAACCGTTGTGATCAAGGTCTTAAAGTTGAAATGTGGCAAGGTGACAGTCACGGTTATGGACCTTTAACTGCTTTGCAATTCTAAAACCTGTCCGCTTGACCTGTTCATGCCCAGTGCCTTTGGTCCTCACGCATAAATTAAATAGGAGTCCAAATGTGAATGAAGCTAGGTGCATGCCCTGTGTGAACCACATGCACTGTTACTAGAGGAGGCAGTGTGTGACTGTGAAGGTCGTGGGGATTACACAGCGTTGTGTCTGCACTGTTGAACAGGTTAGCAAATTAACGGGGTCTTACTGTGGGCTGCATTCCTTGGCTCACGCAGGCCCGTAATCCTGGAGACAGGCAGGCAGGGCGCATCGAGTAATGAACCAGGCAGGGAGCACCGGCTGGGACAAGGAGGGAAATGCATGAAAGGATCAGGCAGTGTTAATTTAAGACCTATTGAAAAACATATAATCTGTTGGATGGTAATTAACGAGGCTGCTTTTTAGATTTAGATACATCAAAATAGAATATTAACGTATGTAAATGTATTTATAGTCACACTTATTCATTGTGTAGTAATAGCAGCAGGCCACAATGTACCTACGTGTGCAAAACAACCTTAAGAAGTCTGCACAGATTTATCAACTTAAAAAAGTTTGGATTTGAATAAGCTGGGGAAAGTCCCTGCAGTTGCCTTGTCTGGTCTTTCTCCCTGTGCCTTTCTCAGGCCAACACACACACACTCACATGCACCACAGTCGAGCCAGAAAGCCAGCAGTCCATTCTGCTGTCCCGCTGTACCAAAACAGCTCAGCGCTGCTTGATGCACTCAGCTTCAGACCGGACTCTCCCAGCTTTTCCCAGAAACCATGAGGTGAGCGTGTCAGCTGGGCTGTCAGGAGTGTAATTACGCTCAGATTCAAGGGCCTATTGGTAATGAATCCAGTTTAATGATGCAGACACAGTTGCATTTAATCAGTCCTCAGACAACTCTAACAGGCGTGCGCTTTTGCCGTTTCTGCTGATCTTCCTGCTCTTCTCTGCGACGCACCACCCTCTAACTGAGGCTGACCTGGAAGACTAAATCCTAAAAGCCTGAGCTTGGTTTGTGTGCCTCATTCCTGCGCTGTTTGTGTGGGCCAGTAAAGCTTCCCTCAGGGTAGTGGCAGTATTTTATTGCAGGTTACCATGGGGACAGTTTGGCTTGCTGGATATGGAGGGTTGTGGAGCAATTCCAGGATATGGGGTTACTTCCTCACTCAGCGCGAACAACTTCCTGCCCTGCGCTGTATGGATTTGTGCCAGGGCTCAGGGACACCCATTCGTGTGTAGCCTTTGTCTGTAGCTTCATAATTACTTCCCCATCTCAATCCACAGCTATTAGCTCAAAGCCTGTCTCCCTCCCTCACTCCTCGTTTTTTTCCTCTCATGACATGCCTGGATCCCTCTAGAGACCCGCTGGTGTGTCGGCGACAAAGCACTGGCGAGTGCTGAGGGAGTGTGCCGTGTAATGTCAGCTGAGCACAAACAATGAGACTCATGGGCTGTGATTTGGACTTAATGAGCTTTAAACCAGTCGTTTGTGAACATTTGTTATTATTACATATAATGAAATCACAACATAAAGAGATTGCTCTTAAATGTACCATTAAAGCAGACATTCCTGAGGTTGGAAGGTGGGTCCTTGATCAGCCATAATAACCATATCTGCTGACAGCTGACAGTTCTGGTCTGTGTCGTGGAGCATTGCATAATGTGGGGGCCTTCCAGATTTCCAGTACTTTACACTTTACACTAAATAGCTCATGACTAGTTCTGCTGATGCAAGCCAGCTCTTTCGCCACCAGTGACATGCTTGCCTTTTCTCAATACTGGAAGCCAAAACTTCTCTTGCAATATTGAGCTGGACATTGTTAGCTTCATGTCACATGATCAATACCTGATTGTTGGCCAATTCAAGCCAGGCTAAGCAAACAAGCCACAGGTTTTATGCATTTGTTCGTATTTTTAAAAAAATATAAAAATCTACTTTTTACACCCCAAAGATTGGCATCATGTATTTAGTCTCATCCTGAAGTTTTGTCTGAATTCACATTGATGCTTTTTTAGCCAGTGTGTCGCTAGAGAGTGGGGTGAACTAAGAGACAATGTCTGGAGTCAAATGTTATGGTTGAGTACTGTACACTCGACCTTGCCCAGCTATTTTTATTCTTTGGGGCTTTTTAGTGAAACACACAAGGCATTATTGCAACAAGCTGAAGCAGAGTACCATGACATCAGGTTCCTGTTGAAAGTATGTTTCCATTCCCTTTCATCTGTTAAATTAGCTCTTTTTTGTTTTGCTGACATTTTGCCATCTTTAGTTTTTTTTTCACAGCAGGTGGAAGGAAACTTTACCTCAGCCTGGAAGACCTCTTTCATTTCTCTAGACAGCGACACCGTGGCTTTCCTTTGTTACATCTACATAGTGAAACTCACAGTAGAAGGTGGTCATTTTATTCACATGACATGGTGTCTCATAAATGTTTCAAAGGTTTTTGTTAATTTCTATGAATTTGACTTTTTTTTAAACTGGCGTAATGGCTACGATACGAGTTCTACGAACAGAGATCACACCCCCTTCTTCTGATACCTATTTTTCTACTTAAACTGCTTTTTCGTTGTCAACTAATACACAAAGACAGGCACAGCAGAGCTGCGAAGTATTTAGTGGGAAAAGTCATAAAGATGTTTGACTGTGATTGTTTCTAACATTTAGCATGTTTCCTCTGTGCTAACACTGTCTAGTTTTAGTGTTGACTCTCTTGTCAATCTTTTCTTATCAGGGCTTCCATTCCTGGGAAACTGTTCTTTGAGTGATTCATTGATAGTGAAGTGTGAGAACAGCTTGGTAGAGAGGATGTGGGCTTGTCTAACGATACATTGATCAGTTATTTGAATGCTTTTGAAACATTTGAAACATTTTGTTCAATTTCTGTGCAGTGCTTATCCTGTTGTCATGCTTTTAGTCAGGGAACAGGTGACCTCATTAGTATGGAGTAATGTGTTTGTGTGTGTGTGTTTCCGATTTGGTAGGATCACTGAATCTAGCATTTCGAAAGCATGCATGGGAAACTGGTCTGTACTCTCTAGCTTCCATTATTTCACTCACTCTGTTTTACACATTACCGATCTTTTCTGGCCTCCGCCAGTCATTTTTTTCACTCTGTTCTTTACTTTATGCTAATGCATTCATATCCAACGTATCTCATGATGATGAACACTTTTACTGTGCAGCAATCAATAAAATAATTATTATATAAATATAAATATATCAAAATAATTACGGGAAATAATAAATAATGGAAATAATTACAGTAAAAGTTCCATTGCATTCTAGGCTTAAGAGCAAATGTGTGGATCTTTTGGTGTGCATAATTTACATGTGCTGACTTGTAGCGTGGCCCATGCCTTCTGCACAAGTGACATACTGTACAGGCCCGAAATAGCAGATTCTCTTGTATCACAGCAGCAGTTTGATATCAACTAGCATGTTAGTACAGTGGGTGTTTGAGCAATGCATGCAGAGAATGGGAATGTGTGCGTGTTTGTTGGATTATGGATTTCACAGTGGCTTATGTATGGTATCCCCATGTCTAATGTGCTATGTCTGTCAGCGTAACTCTATGGCAGTAGTCTGCTTTCACAAGGAGATCAGGCCAGGTCCAGCGGCTGAAGGTTGAATGCTCAATAGTTAAGATATTATTAGCACATTTGTTCAGTTTTATATAACACAAGTAATCATACAAAGTAAGACTAACACTATTTACTGTCACAAAGTCTCTTCATCTTGGATGACACTTTGATTAATCTAGGCACAGGAAGTAACACCACTGCTGAGCACACTTCCTGTATGTGATGACTACTGTGTAAAGACATTGTTAGTGTTTCTTTGAAATCAGCTGACCTACTCTCAGTTTTGTAAAACTTGTCTGTTTTTCTTTTTTGATATATCAAATAACCACTTTTAACACGTGAGACTACAAATAAAATAAAATGGTAATATAATAGGATTTATTTAACCAGTGTTAGGGTTTATTGTAGTTTTGTTTAATTTATCACAGAGCTTTAACAGTGGCGTCCTTATAAGCCTGCTGTCTCACATTGTTTAATAAAGACTGCGAACACCACACTTCTGTTGGGCATATTGGGCTGACATGGTGTGCGTGAAGTCCACTTGAGCTATGTGTCTCAAAGTGCACAATGGCTGATGTGTCTCACTGGTCGGTGCATAGATGTGCTTTGTTGTCTTCATTCAGGCTTGTGTCTGTCTGCGTGCCCTTTCCACTTCCCAGTGACTACAGGCTTGCATAGTTGTCTAGATAGGTAACAAGACATCTGTATGAGTTCTTTTTAAGGATGAGGAGAAACTACTATGTTGGGCATTTTAAAGGGTTGTCAGTGTGGCGTGGGTGGCAATCAAATTCAAGTTTTTAAGCACATACAATATCATAAATGTTTGCATTTCATTTTAGTTGAGCCTTTTTGGTGGGTTAGACGTTGCTTTATATACTGTAGTTCCTGTGTTAACAACTATAAATTATAAAGCAGCAAGATTATGCAAATATGATTGAGGTAAAACGTTACTTACTTGTTTAATAAAGACATTTATTTGATGCTCTTTATCACTGCATACAGGCAGCAATCTAAATACCTAAGTCATTCATATTTAGCAGAAACTTCTTCAATTTAATTACTGTATGAATAGCTTCTTACTAGTGCTGCCCCTGTATCAAAACATGTGAGAAACTTTCTCCAAATTTAAGATGCTTATCTTGGATTGCTCACTGCCAGAGGACATCATCTCTGTGGGTCTTTGTCCATACACACTAAATCAAAACCAAGCCAATGCTGTGAAAGATATCTTTCTTGAAGATACTACTACTCACTATTGTAAATATTTGTGTGTTATGTGAAGGAAAGCTTTTAAAATGTATGTGAGCATATATATGTTCTTGTGTAAAAAAACAATAGTCTCTAACGTGTTTTTTGTGTCTTGCAGCTCTGCAATGTATGAACGATAAAGCACCTTGTGTGAACAACGCTACATGTCTGACATTTGCCAATGGCACAGAATACTGCAGGTAAGATTGATTTGTCGGCTTTGCGATCAAACACACAAGCTCATACTGTATGTTTTACCTCATGCTGTCAGCCTGACCCTGGAACAACATCGCAAACCCAGCATTGAGTAGACCATATAAATAAGCTGGTGGATGTAGGAGCCAGGGCAGATATCGGGTTTTTAGATCAAGCCCAGCCCGTCCACGGGACCATGAGGTTTTAGTCAGTAACGACAGAGGAATAAAAGACGGCTCTGTCTGCCAAAGTACACCAGCACTGGGAACAATACCAATACATGCATTTCCACCTCCAAGATCTTATTTAGAACATTTCAGGGGTTTAGTTACTTACTCTCCTGTTGCTGTGAATTGATCTCTTGCTTTCTACATTGCCAACGCATTTCACTGTCTAACTAAATTGTTTTTGACACTTTTATTCAACTTTTATTTTCATTAAACAGGAAAGGGTAACTGATGACAAAAATGAATCCAAGTGTTGTTAAAATGAAAGGTATTAATTATCACCACAGGTTGTTGTGGGCCTGTGTGGCCTGGCACATGTCACATTACAATATATTACTATATTATGACATGCAAATTTGTTTGTTCTGTTCCTGGTGGGAAAATGAGAGCATTAGGGGAACACACATCAGAGTAAAGGAGAGCCTAGGCCTCTGTGATCTATGCTTTCCACTTTCTGACAGCTTCGCCTAGTTTGTAATTAAGACTGAGCTATCTTTATAATTGTGTTGCCACTCCCGAGCCAAACTCTCAACAAACGGCACACATAGCTAGTTCGTGAAGCAGATCATATTTCTTCTGATGTGGTGTGAATTATACAGTGCATCTTTTCCCAGAACTTTTGGAATTTCAACACTCTTGCTACAGGAATGAGAAAGAATCGTCCGCTAATCATTCCCTAATCAGTGTTTGACATTCCCCCTCTGTGAAGGCCACTGAGTACTGCAGGTGCAAAGAGGCTCACTATCTTTGCTTGTGTGCACAGGTTTATGAATCTTTTTTGGGTGTTTTGTGATGATGAGACACAGGAACAATCTTTACGCAGTCAGCCAATGTACGGACCAGTTAAGTGAGACTAGCATGGGTGTGGTCCCATTGCATTTAATATGTGATGCTGGTGATGTAATAAAATGCAGACAAAGATGCCCAGTTCCAAGATATCGGAGCAGAGGCAGTTTTTTCTCAGTATTTCAGATGTTTCTCAGGGAAACACAACATGGTTGTCTTTTTTTAAAGGTCATTTAGAAAAAATTTTCAGAATAACATTAAACCCCACATTCTTAGTATTTTTCCATTCCTGATCATTGATACTCTGAGAAGGAAACAGTAGAGGACACACACACACACACACACACACACACACACACACACACACACACACACACACACACACACACAAAATCTCTCAGTGTACAGTCAGCTGACGAAGAGCAGGCCTACTGTTAGACTGATTAAGTACTCAGTCCATTTTTTTCCACTGTCCACATGTGAACACAAGCACAGCCCCTCGCCTCTGTCTGCTACCATGTGCACTGTGCTGCTGGTCAAAAGGCTTATTGTGACAAAATCCAATTATGTGTTTGTTCGTCTTCTCAGTGTATTAAAGGCAGCTGGTCGTAAGTAAACAGTTTCTGTGGCCTTTTGGCTGGGACCGGCCTAATTATATGACCTGGATAGTGTCTGGCTCAGACTGAGAGTATTGATAAAATTAAACAGTTAATTTAACAGGTTTACTCTGTTAGTAAGAGGGCAACTCTGGTCACCGTTTTGTCTGTTGCTTAATACAATCAAGGCTTTTCCGGTTTATGGTTTCCCTGCCTGTTTTTAATTATGCAAGTGAGAGTATCATGTTAATCATTGTAACAGCAGAAGAAGAATGTTAACTGCATTCTTACAGGTGAGAGGAGGACAGGTTTGTTTGATATGAGTAATGAAACAGCCCCACTGCTGAGACCAGGCCCTGTTTTGATTGGCAGCCGAATGGGCCTTAATGCATAGTGTCACTTGCCTCCAGTGCCTCGTATGATTAAGTCCTCACACAAACTGGTAACTACTGTATAATAGAGAACTGCTACTTCTTCAACTTTGTGTTCGGTTCTTTTTTCTTGCTTAACAGACAGAGAGAGAGAGAGAGAGAGAAAAAGAAGGGAAACTCGCACAAGTAGAAAATGACATTTGTGGCAGATAAATGTTCAGAACTTTGGCACAAAACAAAGCATTTCTGCTCCAAGAACAAAACATGTGCCCAGGTGTCTCATTTTGAACTTGAAGAATGCTGTGACAGAGCTGAAGTGCATGGGAGAGGTCGACTGGCTGCCTTTTAGGGCAGGGTGCAAAGAAGCTGTCTAACCGGTGACACTGCACGCTGTAAGCTTTGGGCGTGAGACCAAGGTGTGCTGCAGCGCGCATTCATTCATGTCACTAAGTTTTACACTGCTTTCTGCTTACATCATTGATGCAGAGAGACATGGACATCTTGTAAGGCGTTGGTGTTGTTTGTAGCCCAGAGGATTTCAGATCATCAAGTGTGAACCCAAGTAACACCTGAGCTATAGCTAATGTAAGACTGTCCACAATACAGTGTCAAAATAACATGCCCACCTTGGATCCTTGAGTCATGAACAATTTAATTGAACTTTTTTGACTATCAACAAAACAATGAATTAAGTCACTGAACATCTTTTAAACTGAAGAGAGTCTGTTCTACTGTAACCCTGACCTCAACAGGAAGGACAACAGTTGTCTCTCCTGTTTCATCTCTGAGGAATCAATGTGTCATTATGGCCTTCTTACAGACTTTATTGTATTAACTTCATTAACTTTAGCTTACTTTAGCTTAATATATTCAGCCTTATTTTCAGTTTAAGCATTTTAATTAATTAAATTGACTTTGTCTCACGCTGTTTATGGTAATTTTTAGGCTATAGGGCTCAATAGAGCTGAATTTAAGGCACACTCATTAGATTTTATTTTAAAAAGGTTTTACTCCATACTTGGGCCGCCGCACCGGTCTTCCTTTCGCTGTTTTGCTACCAAAGTTTGTGCCCTGATGTACAGTCCTTTTCGTCCCGACTTATTTTAGGTGCCGATTGTTTTGGCTTTTGTTAATAAGCGCAGCAACTCCCGCGCAGTTTGTGTGGAATGTCCTCACGAGCCACCGATTTAAGGCAGAAAAAAGAATCCGCTCCGTCGGCTCTGTCCAACAGATGCGGTCAGCAAGTCAATTACATATGAGTACATGCTTAAAAAAGAAAGGAGCTGTACCGTAACACTGGTAGCCAGAGCACACTGAAGATTCCCCACGCTGCCACATACTGTAGCAATCATACAAGCCTCAACAGCTTTCAGTCGGATCTGCACAGTGTAAACATCTTGGCCATGTTGTGACATGAAGCTTGTAAGCCGGTAAAAGTCCACAAATTAGCTGCATCGTTGTTTAAGGTTTAAGGTTCAAAGTGCTGGAAAAAAGTAGCGACTTATAGTCCAGAAATTACGGTACTGTTTGACACAATAACATGAAGGGTTTGTTGGTGGAGATTCTCAGTCGTCCAGGTGAGGTTGTTTGAAACTTGAGTCCGAACTTCAAAACATTTCGATGTCATCAGTCAGATGACGCTACTCGTATAGGTGGTATTTAAAATTTTTTTAAAAGAAATGATAATAGTGAGTAAAAGGTGAAAGCTTCCAAAGGACATGCTTATAGTTTTAGCTTCTGTATGCTGTGTAAAATCTATTTTTCTCTGGGACAAACCCTCCTGTCAAGTCATGGTGTGAACTGATTAACTCCCCGCCCCCTCAGTGCCTCTTTTTTTACTATTTTCTCTTGCAGTCACTGTCATGTACTTTCATTATTATTAAAAAAACTTTCTATAGAGTGAGAAGACAGAGTTACTGTGTTGTGCAGACCTGCTGCCCGTTTGATCTGACAGGTAGAATTTGCCTGCTGGGCAGACAGAGGAAGGGAGTGGGCCAAAGAAAAGAGGATGTCTCTTTACAGGTAATTTGAGGAGGAATAGCTTCGAGGACAACTTCTTACTAATGATGAGAGAGATGTCCTGAGGTGGGAGGGGGGGCGAGGGAGAAGCAGAGCGGAGAGACGAGTGTAATTTCCCTCTTTCTACGCCTCCTTCATCAAACTGTCACTCACTCATCCGTGCCTCCGTCCCTCCCACTGCTTCAGGGGCTCAGATGCCTCTGGACACAAGTCACCTGGCCCGTTACACTTTCTCCCACACTCCAGACTTTATTAGTGTTATTGTTGCGCTTGCTGTGTCCCCCATTCGTTTCGGTGGGTAAGACATTTTGCTCCAGCTGTTGTTGTCCTTCCTTGTTACCCCACATAAATCTCTGGTGTTGTTTGCACGCCCGCCAAACATTTCACCTTTAGGACAAAGGCAATTGGACTAGACTAGACACAGGGAGGAGAAACCACACAAGAAAGAATGGAGGGAAAGTCTTTTGACTAATCACTCCTCCTTACTACTTATTACCGCCATAGTTGACACAGCATCCACTCCACCAGGCACACACGCTTTTTAACTGGGTTAGGCACATGATCCAAACTAAAGTCAATAAAACCCTTCAGCAAGATACTGTAACCCACGTCTGTGATTGTCCGCTCCCCAAAGCAATATCTCCCTCCCACAGCCCAGCTAACAGCTCTGTAGATGTGGTTGAGTCTGGAACCACAATGATAAGGGCTTCTTTGTGTGTGCACATGTACTGTGTGTGTGTTTGGGTTTGTGAGTCTCTGGAAAGTCACGGGCACCTTGAGAGAAGTTCACACGGTGGTAGCACAGAGAGGAGGCTTTTTAAATATGCTAGAAGTGTTTATACAGATTTGACTGATTGTGATTTAAGGGGACAAGGGATGAGACAAATTACAGCTGTTTATCAGTGCCAGGCTGATAATAATTTTTTTTCTTTTTTAAAATTAACTTAATCAAAATGAATATAAATGTCAAACACAAAATTAGTTTTGGACGAAAATGGCCTCCCAGATTCATCGCTAATACCAACACACCCGAGAAAGAAGAAGCCTTACAAAACAATGGGGAATGTGGCAACCAGACTTTAAACCCACATTCAGTGAGGTGACAAGTAGCTCACTGTCACACACAAATGATGACACCACAAGGTTGACCTTACCTCAGTTTTGTCATAACGTCACTCACACTATGCATTTTGATGTAAAAGTGCTAGATTTGGGTTTTCAGTAAAATATTAGCTAATTACTTGCTATTAAGATGATAAACAAATAAAAAAAAATAAGGCGAGATGAAGGTAAAGCCATTGAATGTGGAGTTTTTAAACCTGTAGTGACTTACTTAGACACTATATATTGTTTTTTATCATAAAAGTCTGAGTGGGAACATATGTAGCATATAACTGGATGTGGAGCTTTTGCAGGCAAACAGACCTATTGTTGGGGATTTCACTTGAAACCACCACGCAAGCAGGATAATGACAGAACATTGCTGAGACACAGGAAAAAGGAGCAAAAGGGTCCCGTGCTGTGTACCACAGCCACTGACACGAGTCTTTTTGAACGTGTTTCTAAACACAGCCTGAGATTTGACCACATGGCTCTAGTCTGGGCTCCACCCTGCCTCGCTCGCGCTCCTTTATTCTTTCTCCACTCGAGTCTGGCTGCTCCCTCCCCTGTCTATACGTCTGGCTCTTTTTTTTTTTTTGTTGTTCGCGTCTGTGATTTTTTTTTTCCACCTTGTTGCGCTGGCTTCACCTCATCTACCTTCCTCTTTTATGTTTGCTTTCATTTTTTTGTTTGTGTGCAACTGTGACGTGACTGAGCGCCTCCAACTCTGTGATGTTATTTTTGCTGCCTCTGCTTTTCTCAGTTGCAGTGAGAAAAAGCACGAATAGTATGCACAAGTGACAGAGTTAATTATTGTTAAGTGCCTTGTTCTTGTATATTTCTGCCTTTCTGTGTGCAGTAGTGGCAGTAGGCTGGGTAGATACAGACAGACCCCTAACAAACACTACTAATAAACATTCAGTCCTGGGATTTCCTCTAAAATGCTTTGCTGTTCTTCCTTTCTGTGTCACTTTTAAGTCTCTCATCACAATCAGCCTGTGGGCTCACGTTGTGATTGTGATTTTGCATACATTGATTATACAGTTATATTTAAAACATTTGTGAACTATTATTATGATTTTTGCCACATTCCGTCCAGCAACACTGATTGTTAAACTTCTTCAGCTTTCTCCCCACTATTTGGTAGGCCTAGGATTTCTGACTTCCTCATTCATTTCTAGCAATAAGCTAGCAGTACAGCCGTGCACAGAAGCAACAACAAAGAGACGACCGCATCCTACACTTGACTCATGCATGCACATGCAGGACTACTGAACAATGAATAGGCCACCTATACTCCAGTCAGTCCAAGGAATGATCCAGGGATTGAAACGTGAGATGGTTTGTGCTTTCTCTCCTTTTCTCACACACTTCTTTCCAATGGCCGCAGGGGGAGTCCATGGCTGAGGTGTTAACTGTTACTGAGACTAGAATAGTGACTGGAGGAGGAGGTGCTGGTGAAGTTTGGCAGCGGAAGGTGGAGAGTATTAACTCAAAAGAAAAGGGGAACGAGTGATTGGTGGGAGAATGAGGATTGGGGGGAGCCCAGGAATCATAACGTAAGAAGGTGGAGGACATTACATGAGTGAGTGAGAATGAACTCTGCCCTCATTGCTCATTGAATCCCCCTCAGCCAGCCAGGGCCGGCAGAGGTCGGCATGAGGTAGAGGAGGAGGAGGAGGAGGAGGCAGTAAATGAAAAAGGGGTGCAGAAAGGGGAGTACGGGGGTGTGAGTGAAATGGGGCCACTAATGTGAACCAGCTGTGGAAACCTGACACCTCGAGAGTGGGTTAGAAATGAGAGGTGGAGGAGTGAGAAAAGAGGGAGAGAGGGCTGTAGGAAACTGCACAGAGTACGAGAAGGATGGAGAAAGGAGGAGGAGGAGGGGAAACGGCCAAAGACAAAGGATCCCATAGATGAGGCGGCGGCGAAAACCCTGTCTGCTGCGTTGTTCACGAAAGTACAGCTGACTGTGTGCAAAGGTGTCAGCGAGCGCCCATCTGTGTGCAAATTCTAGCTTGTGTCCTGTGGTATGTATGAAAATTCGTCAGAAGGCTCACAATGTTTCCTGTGTCAGAGTAGTGTGTCACTTGTTGGCGTCTCTCTTCCTCAGTCAGCCACCACTCCCTGACAATAATGTGAATCATGCTCAACCCTGTCCGTTCGCCGCAGGCTCTAGGAGCCATTCAGCTACGGGCTAATAATGAGCTCCCTATCTGGCAGAGAAACCTGAAGGACGGGTTGTATGGCGGCATGCGGTCCTGTCAGCTCTGCTTATATAGCAGGGAGTTCATTGAATGCACCCTGCTACTTGCTGTATGTGTCCCTGGTGCCAACTGAAGCTAGCAACTATACAGGAAGAGTGAAGTGTATAATAGGAACGCCTATGGCTTCTGAGTAATAACGGTTACGTTTCAGGACTCGTGAATCATAAAAGAACCGTCACACTCAAACTCAGAAGAGTCCAAATTCTGCAAAACATGGCATCAAAGCACACGTTTTAGGTTTCCTGTCACTCTTTTTAGGGGAAATGCATCTCACGTTCTCCTGCTTTTCAGTGAAGATGTGTGAGGTGTTCCCGGTGCATTGAAGTGGACACGGTGCTTTCTGTGGGACAGCTTGCTAATGTGATGCGTGGCAGAGGGCAGGGGCCCGTGTCATTGCTCCAAGAGAAGCGTCTGGTTCCCAGCACGGATGCAGTGTTGTCCAGTCACGCCAGAGGGGTGGCAGGCAGGCAGGCAGGCAGGCAGGCAGGCAGGCAGGCAGGCAGGCAGGCAGACAGACAGACAGACAGACAGACAGACAGACTCGGGTGAAGAGGAGGCATGAAGCCCGTCTTTTCTTTGAAGATAGCATCACCCATTTGTTCCCTTCTTTGTCTGTTCAATGTTCAACATAGATTTTAGGGGAGATAAACTGCATACTTGAAGGTGAGGTGAGTTTGACAGAATTATATTTACTGTAACTAACACAGCAGCAGTCTCTCAGCACTGTGTCGGACTCATGAAAATAAAAGAATTGATTTGACTTTTGCTTCCTTGAGTTTTTTCAGTGGAGATATCAAAGTAAAACTGTGTCTAGTTATTCTGTTGATGAGCTCCCTTCATTCTTTTTTCTGTGTTCAGCTAAACTTTGCCACTGTAAACTATATATATTACCTACATTAGAGAGAGAGAGTTTTTTCAGATGTTGTTTATCAATTGCAGCGATACTGGATGAGTCACACACTATACCAGGAATAACCATCACAGATGTGATTGATCTGTGAACCGTCTGTCTGGCATGATTCACGACCCTTCTTCTTTCCCATGCACACACAACCTAATATCTTCAAGCTGGTTTTGGGTGGAGCGTCTAATAATATATTTTAGTAGAGTAAGCACGGGACTGAATTTAAAATGATTCCTGCATTCACAGTTTAATGTCGCTCTTTTCTGGCACTTTGCATTTGAGTGTTCCTACGTTTCCTATCTGGGTGTAATCTGCCATCTCTCCTTTCTCCTGCCTCCTGCTATGTTACCCGAGCTCCTCCAGGGACGCAGGTTTAGAGGTCTTTGTCAGAGGCAGCAGGTCGCCGTGTCGCCCACACTCTTTCAGCAGCGTGTCTGCCATGTGACACACACGCACTCATTCTGTGCCACTGACATCTGCTCTCAATTCTCAATAGCATACCCAGGAAATAACCTGACTGATCATTTTTGCTTGTTACAAAATAATCACCCCGACCAGACTCTGTCTCACATAGAGAAGTGTAATGTGAAAGTGGGAGGGATTAGAAAAAACAGTGGAATAGAAACTGACAAAGGGAACGTCGTCTCTGAAGTGATTCATGTTGGACATGTTGTATAATGTTTTAATTTGCTCCCCCACTGTTTGTGCCACACTTGCGTCAGGTTGAAGGAAGGCGTCTCTCTATTCATGCAGAAGTCGATAGAAAGCGAATAAAAGAACAAACAACAATATCCCATTAAATCATGATTTCATTTCATTCAGGTTTATTTCTGTCAGAGTCACAAAACATGTCTTGATGAACAGCTTGTATGAAACATTGTCTGGTTTGTAGTTTCTGCCAGGCTTCAGTCAACAACTTCCAGATAACTCCACCTGACATCCTTCTGCTTTTAAACTTCTTCTTTGCCATTACTGACCCCAGGCTAACCTCCCCATCGAGCCCAGCTTCTGCCTTTTCTCTGCGCTGCTGCCCAGTTCCTCTTGTTCAGTAGTCGTGGGGTTTGTATTGGAAAACCTTGCGCAAATGTAAATCAACTAAGATCTTCTCATGTCTGCTGGCGCCGGGTCACTAACTAACTGCCATTCACTTCATTAGCAATTTAATCTTTAAATTAGTAGTTCTTCATTTTACACAACCACTCATTTTGCTAATACTGCTGTGGTTCCCCACGTGCTACTGATGTTAAGATCACTCTATGGCAGTGCCATAACTGTGTGATAGCAGTGTTTATTTGTGTTGGTTCATTAGTTTCTTTGATGTGTGTTCACTATAGGAATTATGAGCAGTTGTTATTGTCGACTGTCTTTTGCTCTCTGTCTGATGTGGTAACGTGCACCTGCCTGAAACTCGCCTTTTTGTTTTGTTTGTTTGCCTCCCTCTTAGGAGCATTCACCTAATTATTTAGCTCTGCCTTTATCCAGTCCCCGATAGTGTGATGTGTGTGTTTTGTGTGTGTCCAGGTGTGCCCCAGGCTTCCTGGGCGAGTACTGCCAGCACAAGGACCCATGTCAGCCTGGGTACTGCATGAACGGAGGGAACTGCTCGGTGTCCATGTCAGCTGGCGTCCCTGTCCCCAGCAGCGCCGTCTGTACATGCCCGCTTGGCTTCACCGGACAGCACTGCCAGACGCCCCAGAACTCCACATGTTACCCCAACAATCCGTGTGCTAATCGAGGTGTCTGCACCCTGCTGGCCCTCGACAAGTATAAGTGCGAGTGTGCTAGAGGATGGACGGGTGAGACTCATTTTCTTGCATGAAGGATGTGTTGTGTGACTTTTGTCGTTCAACAGCATAGTAGAAACTGATTGTTGGCACATACATACATTCTTAGAGAGGTCGAAATCTTGAGGTCTAGTTTGTGGGAATGGTACAATGGGATAAAACTCAGACTAACAGCTTTCATTTAATTCCAAGGACCACGGTGTGAGTACGAAGACAGCTGTCTGTCAAGTCCCTGTGGCAACGGTGGAACCTGCAGTTCTCTGGCTGGTGGAAACCAACAGACAGAAAGCTTCAGGTGTTCCTGTCCTCCTGGCTACACAGGTCCACGCTGCCTTAATGACACAAATGAATGTGTTGCCACACCCACAGTATGCCAGAATGAAGGAACATGCATCAACACCCCTGGCTCCTACAAGTAAGAGTAACCTCATGATTACCCAGGGAGAAATGATGTTTAAACATTTGGAAAATATCGAGTCCTATTGCTTCAGTCAATTTTAATAGTTTTCACTGACGTAAATCAAATTAAACGAATGTCACGTCACTGTTACAGGTGTATATGCGCCCCAGGGTTTACAGGTCCCCACTGTGAAAGTGCCTACATCCCCTGCTCACCTTCTCCATGCCTAAATGGAGGCACCTGCCACCAGGGCACTGAAACCAGCTATTCATGCCACTGCCTTCCTGGTAATGTGATCCTTTTTTCGTTTGTTTCCCCACTAATATTAAGCAGAGAAATGACCAAATATGTTCTAAACATCAACCAGACGTGGTATACTAACTACATTTGCAGTAGTTGGGGAACACAGTCACGCTGTAGCTAGTGTTATTGCATAGATTTGTGTGGCCTTGAGTTTCTGAATTGTCGCATTTTGCAGTTTCAAACAGTCTGATCCTGTTGGCTGTGTTATGTTAGACCAGCCAAACCCTCAGATTGCTATAATGTATATGTTTAACAGGTTTCAATGGGACTAACTGTGAGAAAAACATTGATGACTGCCCTGGACACCAGTGTGCCAATGGAGGCACATGTATGGATGGAGTCAACACCTACAACTGTCAGTGCCCTCCAGAATGGACCGGTAAGCGATTTGGGTTCTCATTAACACTATTAGACTCTTAAGTCCATTCATTTAAAACCTTTCTTTCTACTCTGTGTTCTCCACCCACAGGTCAACACTGCACGGAAGATGTGGACGAGTGTCATCTGCAGCCAAACTCTTGCCAGAACGGGGGGACTTGCAGCAACCTTATTGGAAGCTACACCTGTGTTTGTGTTAATGGCTGGAGTGGACCGGACTGCTCCGAAAACATTGATGACTGTGCTACAGCTGCGTGCAACGCAGGCTCTACGTGCGTCGACCGCGTTGCCTCTTTTTTCTGTATCTGCCCTGTTGGAAAGACAGGTGGGTCACAGTAGCAGGAAATCACTTGCAGATGTTTTTAATGCCTAACCCTAAAACGTATTGGCTTAAAGTATGTGTGTTAGAGTTTCATGCTTTTTATTTTCCCTGGAATCTATTATATAAAGGTCCTAACAGTTCTTAATGTTCTTACATTGTTGCTTCCATGTTTCCAGGTTTGCTCTGCCATAGAGATGATGCCTGTATCAGTAACCCCTGCAGAGCCGGCTCTCAGTGTGACACCAACCCCATCAACGGCATGTTCAACTGTAACTGTCCCCCCGGATATATAGGCAGCACATGCAACACCGACAGAGACGAATGCATCATCGGTGAGAGCGATCGCTACCATTTTATCAGCCTTCTGTACTTGCTGTGTGAGAATTATGGATCTGCTTTGTTTGGGCTTCAAGGCATTTCCTCTTCATTTACAGGTACCAACCCTTGTGAGCATGGCGGCCAGTGTGTGAATACAGATGGCTCCTTCACCTGCAACTGTGTGAGGGGTTACTCTGGGCCACGCTGCGAGCAAGATGTAAATGAGTGTGCCTCAAACCCATGCCAGAACGACGGCACTTGTCTCGATCGTATTGGGGACTACTCGTGTATCTGCATGCCTGGTAAACTTCTGACAGGACTCACATTTGCATTTTAATAATGCTAGAGAAAAAAAAAACATTTTCATCTGAAACCAATTTCCTGACAAGTTTCTTTCCTCCCTGTGTGGACCAACTCCTTATTAAACCCACAAACAAAAACATATATGTTTAAAATGGTGTCTTCACAAACTGCAAGTAAATGGTTCTAAAGGTGACAAGTAAAAATAATCAGATTAAGAATTTTCAAAAATATGCGTCTCTCTATTCATGCAGGATTTGAAGGAACTCATTGTGAGATAGATGTGGACGAGTGTCTCAGCTCACCCTGTCTGAACCAGGGTAAATGTCTGAACCAGGTCAGCCACTTTGTGTGCGAGTGCCCTGCAGGTTAGTCAATGTGAACTTTTTTTTCTGTCCCCCTCTAAATGTATGTATCTAATGTATAGGATAGAGTAAAAATGCATTTTTTTATGTGCTTGTATTTGACAGGATATTTACTTTGCTCATTGTGTTGTTCTTTTGTTCAGGCTTTAGTGGTGACATGTGCCAGATAGACATTGATGAGTGTTCCAGCACGCCCTGTTTAAATGGAGCCAAGTGTATCGACAGGCCTAATGGATATGACTGTGAATGTGCCGAAGGTAAAAGGAAATGACAAGTTAAAGTATACGTGACTTGGTTTTTATTTTAACTTGCTGAAGCACTAAGTCATCGAAGCAAATTCCTAGTATTGTGAACGCTTCACTGTATATGGCATTCTTGCTTTCTTTCTTACTTACTTCAATAAACGCATTTCTGATTCTGATTTTGATTCTGATTCTGATTCTGAACTCTGCTGTTATGCTTTAGGGTAAATAATTCAGAAAACACACACCTGCTGTGCGTAATAAAACCTACAGCATGTGAGACTGGACCATAATAAGTCCCATCATCCATGCAGCAGCGGGTTGGGTATTAATCCTAAACTCAAACATTTCCTCCTTCAGGCTTTACTGGTTTACTTTGTGACGAGAACATTAATGACTGTGAACCAAAGCCATGCCACCACGGTACTTGCACAGACGGCATTGCCAGTTATTCTTGTGACTGTGAAGCTGGATATACGGGCTCCATCTGCAACATTCCTATCCAAGAGTGCCTCAGCAACCCTTGTCAGAACCGGGGACGCTGCATCGACCTTGTCAATGGCTACCAGTGTAAATGCCTGGCAGGAACTACTGGTATGTACTGGTGCTTATAACGTTAAAGAAAATGTGTCATTCAACATGTGCAATATATAACTGTAAAAGATAAAGTGGTTGTGACACATATCTCCCTCTATGGTGTTGGTTCCTTTTAAACTTTCTGTTTGACATAAGATCCTCTTTTTAGAACAATGTAACTCATTTCGAATGATCCATTTGATAAGTAACACATAACACAACCTTTAACAGGAAAAGTGGTTAGGATAATGGAAATGGATCACACTGACTTGCTCCCAGGAGTGTTTTTATATTGGGAAAACAGCTTCAACTCAATTCAAAGACCTACATTAAAGAGCTGTAGCGCTCAGTGTGTGTAATACTCATGAGTCTAGGGCCAAGAAGTACAGCCCCACATTTCTCTGTGGATTAATAAGATTAGTTTTGTGCGTTGTACCACCCTCAGGCCTGGTACTGGATTCTGTGCTGTGCTCAATTTACCAAACTGCGTCAGATCTCTATGTTGAGTCTCACTTTCAGGTTTCACACCCTCACTTCCCCTTCTCAGACATGTTTTTGCGCTGTTCAGTCTTTATCTTGCTCCATATTTGTGTTTCAGCTTTTTGTCTCTCTTTTCTCCTCTGTCGTATTTAGACAATGATGCTTTGTTAATCTCATACAAATATTCCACAGCTGTGTAAAAGCTTTATCTTCCCTTTTGCTGACATTCCTCAGCAAAACTCCACTCTTAAGGATTAGTACTCCCCCTGGTGGCCATTTGTCACATCTTATTGTCAAATGACAAAACAACCTGGAAAATATATTTTACATAATAATAGTTGATGATCTTTATCTGTTCTTTTTCTTCTTTTTCTAAGGAATACACTGTGAGATCAATGAAGATGACTGTGATGGTGACCCCTGTGGAAACGGAGAGTGCCACGATGGCATTAATGAGTACAAATGTGTTTGCTCCCCAGGATATACAGGCATGTTTTTCTGAAAAACAGTGCAGTAAATTAGATTATTGTATAAATAAGCTTCAAGTTGAACACACTTACTATATTAAAATAGAAAATGTTATAATTATGTCAACCTTCTCGATAATAGGAGAAAAATGTAACATCAACATCAACGAGTGCAGCTCTAACCCATGTATGAATGGGGGCATCTGCGAGGACATGATCAACGGTTTCCACTGCCTGTGCCCACCCAGCACCCACGGCCCCCTGTGTCTCTCTGGGACCGACCACTGTGCTGGTCAGCCTTGTGTGCATGGAGAATGTGTTGAACAGCAACAAGGGTACGAAGATTAAACCGCCGACTGTTACTGTAGTTGTACCTTCTGATGTCTGTTTGTTTGGTGTCGAAACTTCCATCTCAGAATTATTTTAAATGGCAACTTACTGTTACTATTGCTGTGTGACGAATTTGATGCTTAAAACTGATCTTTTCGTGTAAAGGTACCTGTGTGAGTGTGAAGCTGGCTGGGTGGGAAAGCACTGTGAGCACGAAAAGAATGAGTGCCAGCCAAGCCCATGCAAAAATGGTGCCAACTGTGTGGATCGACACAATGGTTACACCTGTCAGTGCCAACTTGGTTTCACAGGTGATTATTACTTTAATATTTATTAATAATTATATAATTGCACATATATATAACTTATCATACAATGTTTAACTTGTCATTGGAAGAAACAATATTGACTTTAACAACAACCTCTGCTCTCATTAGGTGTGAACTGTGAGACCAACATAGATGAATGTGCGTCCAGGCCCTGTCTAAATCGAGGCTTTTGCATAGATGGAGTCAACAGCTACACTTGCCGGTGTAGCTCACCATTCACAGGTTGGTCATGTGCACATCTCCGCCATATCAGCATCAGCTGGTTTCTGTATTTTTACTAGCATAAAATACTTGCGTAATGTTTCGATAGGCAAACACTGTGAGATGGAGCAGGATCCCTGCGCATCTCATCCATGTGAGAGAGGAGGAGTGTGTCTTCCATCTCCAGACTACACCTCTTACACTTGCCGATGCCCCCCTGGTTGGCAAGGTAGTGTGTGTAGTGTGTTTGAAATATAGTTTCCTTTAGAATGTTGGATTGAATTTGTCTGAGTGATATTTGTCCTGTGGTTGTAAAGGTCAGCGCTGCAGAGAGGATGTGGATGAATGCAGAGAGAGTCCTTGTAAAAATGGTGGCCAGTGCGTAAACAACCGTGGCAGCTACACATGTCAATGTCCACAAGGATATAGTGGACACAACTGTCAGACAGACGTCGATGACTGCTCACCCAGTGAGTTCACATCACTGTCATGTTATTCACATGATTATCTGACATGCTCCTTGAAATGTCCCAAGCTGCAGCATAATAGTCACCGGAGATGCTGAGCTACTGAGTATAAGCCTGGGCCGTATGTAAGTCTCCTTCTTCTCTCTCCTCTGCAGATCCATGTCTAAATGGGGGCACCTGTGTGGACGGTGTTGGGAGCTTCTCCTGTGACTGCCGCCCAGGTTTCGAAGGGGAGCGCTGTGAGATTGAGGTCGATGAGTGTGCCAGCCAGCCATGCAGGAATGGGGCCATTTGCCGGGACTACGTTAACAGCTTTGTGTGCCAGTGCCGACAAGGCTTTGATGGAATCCTGTGTGATCATAACATACTTGAATGTACTGAGAGGTGAGACATTTGTTAAATACAAAATCCATGTTACTTGTTTTCTTCATATCACCTCATCATCATTTCTCCTCTTCATCTTTCTTTTTTGTCTTCCTTCCTCAGCTCCTGCCTAAATAACGGGACATGTATTGATGGCATCAACTTCTTCTCTTGCCGCTGTCGCCCTGGTTTTTACGGGGAGTTCTGCGAGTTCGAGAAAAACGAGTGCGACTCTCAGCCGTGTAAAAATGGCGGAACTTGCACCGATGGCCTGGGAACTTATCGCTGCACCTGCCCAGTGGGATACAATGGACAGAACTGCCAGGTGATTACCGTAGGTCACTGCAAGTGTTCAGAGTGGGTCTGCAGGTAACACATACCCCACAAGTGTAAAATGTTTCAAATCTAGTTCACAAACTATAACTAAAAGGGGGTGAGTGGTGGCTTTCAATTTTTGTAATGATTTATTGTGTGAGGTGTGTATATTTACACCTTAGGATAGTCGCAAACAGCTGAAAATATATAACTCCAAACTGTTGTGGATGCAGTACCCTCTGAACACTTCTTACTCTGTCCCTGTTCCCTTTTTTGTATGCAGAGCCGTGTGAACCTGTGCACCAAGGTGGCCTGTCAAAACCGTGGTGTGTGCTCTCAGACGGGAACCTCCTGGACCTGCCACTGTAAACCGGGATGGACGGGCATTTATTGTGACATCCCAAACATGTCTTGCCAGGATGTTGCTGCCAATAATGGTGAGCAACTACTTACATACATACATACATACATACATACATACATACTTTTGCTGCCTTTTTATTAACATGAATGCTTTCTTTTACAATTATATAGGTATCGAAGTGGAGAATGTATGTAAAAATGCCGGAAGTTGTTATAATGTCGACAATTCCCACAAGTGCCAGTGCCAAGCAGGATTCACGGGCAGCTACTGTACAGATATGGTGGATGAGTGCCAGTCGAACCCTTGTCGCAACGGTGCTACATGCAAGGGCTATCAGGGCACATATGAGTGTATAGTAAGTAAATGGTGGTGTTTATGTCTATGTGTTGATTTAGCTTTTAAAGCTTTTATGCTTGGTGGTTTGTTAATCTCAAACATGAAATATTTCTTAACACGCACAGTGTATGTAAACTGTGTATCTTACCCTGTGGTTTTAGTGTAAGCCAGGCTACCAGGGGGTCAACTGTGAGTATGACGTGGATGAGTGCCACTCCAAGCCCTGCTTCAATGGAGGAACTTGTATCAACCTCATCAACCATTTCATGTGCTCCTGTCCGCCTGGAACTCATGGTAGGTCTGCCCATGAATACTAAGGATTACTCTGGCATGTAATGCTGCTAAAAGCATAAAGATCACATGAACTACTTTACTGAAATGTCTTTCTGTTCTGATTTTGTAGGACTCCAGTGTGAAGTGAATGAAGACGACTGCGCCCCAAAGCCTGGCTCCTGGGAACCTCGCTGTCTGAATGGAGGACAGTGTGTGGACGGTGTAGGCCGTTACACGTGCACCTGCCCTCCAGGATTTACTGGTCAGCACTGTGAGGGAGACGTCAACGAGTGCCTGTCCAGACCCTGCCATGCGTCCGGCACCCTTGACTGTGTGCAGCTGGTCAACGATTACCAGTGCCGCTGTCGTCTTGGATACACAGGTACATTCATTTAGCTGATGTAGGCATGATGGCATCATGTAGTTTTTTAAAACTATGTATAACGGGTCAGTAATTAGTAGTCCTTATTTTTTTGTTACATTCCAACTTATTTCTCCAGGTCGTCATTGTGAGTCCATGGTGGATCTGTGTCTGTCTAAACCGTGCCATAACGGGGGCATCTGCCACATGAATATGAGCTCTGTTCATGGCTACACGTGCTCCTGTTCTTCTGTAAGTTTTACTGGCAGACTTTTTGATTTAATTGAAAACTTTTTTGTCAAGTCAAGGTCTAGATGAACTGTGTTGTTTTTATCGGTTATCCAAGAAGCTATTGGTTTATCATCTATATGCATAGTTTTTCTTTTGATTGCTGAGCTGGATTCATACTGGTTTGTCTAAAGGTGAGTCTTGTGTTTCCAGTGTTGATATACAGTCTGCTGGTTTATAGTACTATTAGTCTTGTTGCTTGACAAATGATCAACAAAACTTAATGTCTGTGGCGTGTTTCAGTTTTTATATCCCTTACGGACCATACTGCTAATAATCAGAGGGGCCTGCATACTGTATGTCTGAACTAGGAGCATAACTGCGCTTCCTCCGTGTTTATTTTGTCTTTTTCTCCCTTACTAGAACATTACTTTTCGCACTAAATGCTTGCACTAACCTCTTGCTTCTTCTCTTCTTCTCTTTTTTGCTTCAGAGGGCCACACAATGGCTCAGGTATAGTCATCAATCAGTAAAATGTAAACCAGGATAAGTTATACTGTCCATTAAAAATCGGCAGCAACGTTTTCATACCAATTTGCAACGCAAACCTGACTTTGACAATGACTTTATTAGAATTAGAATTACATGTCAGTATTGGTTTATGTTTTCTAGGACTTCACTGGGCCAAACTGTATTGAACTGGACTTCAGCTGTGCACAGCTACGTTGCCAGAATGGTGGGCACTGTGCTAAGTTACCAAACGGCCACCTGTACTGCAGCTGCCCAGACGGCTTCAGCGGGCCGCGCTGCGAGAACCAACCAACATGTCCCTGCCTAAACGGAGGGATCTGTATCACAGATCCTTCCAACCTGCACCAGTACACCTGCCGCTGTCCTGTGCACACCTCTGGACAACACTGTGAAAACAGGAAGAAACATGAAACATGCCCCTATGAGCAGTGTAAGAACAGTTCAAAGGATAAAGTGTGTGATGACCAGTGTAACAATCATGAATGCCAGTGGGACGGAGGAGATTGTTCACTTAACTGGCCAAATCCTTGGGCTGACTGCACTGCCAATGTTCCTTGCTGGCATTTCTTTAAGAACGGAAAATGTGATGAGGCGTGCAACAACCCTGGGTGCCTCTTTGACGGCTTTGAATGCCAGAAGACGCCAACGACCTCCTGCAAGTATGTCAGCCTGCACTATATAGTCCTTTACTCTGTATGATCCGAACTCTAACAAGTTTAACATCAAATCAACAATGTCAAATCCCTTTGTCCTGTGCACTTCCAGGTATGACATATACTGTGCAGACCACTACGGTAACAAAATCTGTGACAAGAGCTGCAACACGGAGGCTTGTGGCTGGGACGGCCTGGACTGTTCTGACAGTCCAGCTGAAGTAGCAGAGGGCATGCTGGTTATTGTGGTCCGGTTGCAGCCTGAGGAGCTACTTGGTGACTTAACAGGTTTCTTGCGCTCCTTGGGGGCCCTGCTACACACCAATCTGCAGGTGAAGCTGGACGGAGATAAAAAACCAATGGTGTACCCCTACTATAAGGAGCATGAAAAGCAAGGGTATGCACACAACAGCAGAAGCAAGCGGGAGACAGAGAAGGAGGTCATAGGGTAAGATTAATTCATGGTGACATTTTCTCATTATTTCTCTTCTTATAGCTCACTTCTTCTTCCTCGTATTAACTGTCTTTGTGTTTCATCGGTGCAGTTCTGTGGTGTACTTGGAGATTGATAACCGCGAATGTTCTCAGACCTCTGACAACTGTTTCTCCAACACTACGGAGGCAGCATCCTTCATAGCAGCAGCACATATCAAGGCTGAACTGCCTTACCCTCTAGTGTCTGTTACCAGTAAGTCGGACTGTCACTGAACAATTCTTGGAATTGAATTTAAGTACATCTTAATTGATTTAGGAGTTTTTTTTAGTTTTAGACATGTCTTTGTTCCCTACAGGTGAACCGACGATTAAACCTCCATTTAATTGGATGTACGTGGTTGGAGCCGCTGTGTTCGTTGTTCTACTGGCCATGGCGCTGGGAGTGATGGCAGCCAAGAGGAAGCATAAACATGGTGTGCTGTGGCTGCCTGATGGCTTTCTGGCAAATAAAAATGACAAGAGGAGAGAGCCTGTTGGACAGGATGACTTTGACATGAAGTGAGTAGATATGATGACAAGCATTTAGTTTTAAAGCATCCACTGAACAGTTGAAATCATCTCAGAAATGCTACAAATTACCCTAAAATAAAATTGTGCTGTAAAAATAGGCTGCAGGGTTTGAACAAATGTGAAACTGAGCATAGTTGTAACGTGAAAAATGTAATCAAAATAACATTTTTACTTTACTGTGAATAAATATTTGTTTTGTTTTGTCACATCAGGAATTTCAAGAGCCAGGATGGAGCAATGATTGATGGAGGTCAGCGTTGGCTAGAAGATGAGGCGCCATCCAAGAAACCAAGGGTAAGTGAATAAATAATGCAGGTGGTCAGTTAAATTATTATTAAGTTACATATGTTAGTGAAGGTTTTGGTTGCTGTAAATGACCTTTCATGTTCTGTTGCCTTTTATAGACTGAAGACAAACCTTTGCTGCCCATGGCTATGGATGGAGGTGTTGACCGAAGAGAGTGGACCCTGCAGCACCGTAAGGCAGCAGACATCACACTCACACCTCCACAGGCCGACCTCGATGCCGACTGTTTGGATGTTAACGTCAAAGGACCCGGTGAGAAACATTTACTTTTATTCCCATTATTTCTTTGCTGTGGTTTTGTTAAATAACTCATTTCTCCTCTTTGTCTCCTCAGATGGTTTCACCCCACTCATGTTGGCATCACTGCGCAGCGGCGGAGGCCCAGACTGCAGCCTACACGGAGAAGAGGAGGAGGAGAGTGGAGGAGATGAACCCGGGCCGAGTGTCATTTCAGACCTGATTACTCAAGGTGCTTCCCTGATGGCCCAGACTGACCGCACAGGCGAAACAGCGCTCCACCTGGCCGCCCGCTACGCCCGGGCTGACGCCGCTAAGCGACTGCTGGACGCTGGAGCTGATCCCAACGTCCACGACAACATGGGCAGGACTCCTCTACATGCCGCTGTGGCAGCCGATGCACAGGGAGTCTTCCAGGTGAGACAACTGTCTGTCTTCGAACTTCACCTAAGTGATTATGAACTTAATCTCGAAGGTCCTTTAACTTTTTACTCATATGTGTCTTTCTCAGATTCTGATCCGTAATCGTGCCACAGAACTGGATGCCCGGATGAATGACGGCACTACTCCTCTGATCCTGTCAGCCAGGCTAGCTGTGGAGGGCATGGTGGAGGAGCTGATCCACTGCCACGCTGACATCAACGCTGTGGACGACCACGGTCAGAAGGGTTTTTGTGTTTACTACCTTTATAATAATATAATAATTGTGCGAGGCTTGTGTGCTTATCACAAAGTTAATTTGGATCACAAAGAAAGTATTTTTGTGATCCAAGTTCTTATAGCTGCAAAACTATGAGAACTGTGTGGAAGCTGTTAATGGTAGTAAACAGTTTTCAAAAGGCTTTATTTATTTATTTATTTATTTTTTGCTATTTTTATTAAAATGATCAGTACATTGTACTAATTTGCCTCATGTTTTCTCATTTTAGGCAAATCTGCTCTGCACTGGGCAGCTGCAGTTAATAATGTGGAGGCCACTCTGGTGCTTTTAAAGAATGGAGCCAACCGTGATATGCAGGACAATAAGGTGTGTTCTGGTGTTTTCATGTTTTAAATAAGAGAAGTAAGTGTAGATTACTAGATATTTAATATATTACGTATTGCGATGAATTGACTGGGACTTTTTCCTTGCCCCTAAAATTTAAAATCAAAACTCACACAGTGATTTCCTATTTAATGCCTAATGGTGAATTATTATTTTTAGACATAATGTTCAATGTGTATTTTCATCTTTGTTTTCCTCAGGAGGAAACTCCACTGTTTCTGGCGGCCAGAGAAGGCAGCTTTGAAGCCGCTCAGGTCCTCCTTGACCACTACTCCAATCGTGACATCACAGATCACCTGGATCGTCTGCCCCGCGACACCGCCCAGGAGCGCATGCATCATGACATAGTTCGTCTTCTGGACCAGTACAACTTGGTTCACAGTCCTCACAGTGGGCCCAACCACATGGGAGCAGGAGGAAATGCCTGCATCATGAGTGGGGCAAATGGAGCCAGCTACATCGGCATGCGCCCCGGGCCGCAGGGGAAAAAGAGCAGGAGGGGTGGAGGTGGAGCGAAGATAGGAGGTGTTGTCGGAGGAGCGAAGGAGCTGAAAGACATGAAGGCAAAGAGAAGAAAGAAGCCTGCTGGAGGCGAGGGACCAGGTGCAGGCGCTGGAGTGGGAGGAGGAAGTGGGGGAAGTTCGGGAGGAGGCGGCGTGAATGGTGTGAAGGCAGCAGGAGGACTTCCAGAGAGCTCTGTCACCATGTCTCCTGTTGATTCCTTGGAATCCCCACACTCATACACAGGCGACGTGTCGGCAGCCATCTCCACCACCGCAAAGTCTCCTCCCATTCTTAGCAGCCCCTCCTCCAGACAAATGCTGCCCCCTGTCAGCCACATGCTGGGACAGCAGCCCGGCTGGGTGAGCATGACCAAGCACGGCTACAGCGGCCACATGTTTGGCCTCGTACCTCACCAGATGGCAGGCTCTCACCCCGGCATGAGTCAACACCATGGCCAGGGCCCGATGCTCACTCCCATGAATGTCACCATGAGCAGGGACCAGCTGCCGCCCATCGTCACATTCCAGATGATCACCTCTGGAGGAGGCCAGGCCCTGCTGAAGCAGCCTCAGACGAGTCAGGTGCAAATTACACAGTCCCACGGGCAGAGCCAGAGTCAGGGGCACTCCCAGCAGGGGCCAGGCAACGCCCAGTACCCGCAGAGCATGATGTACCAGATGCCCGACCAGATAAGCATGCCGCACGGGACGCTGCAGCACCCCCACAGCGTCGGCCACGGAGGAATCGACGGCCAGTCTCGACCTCTTCCCTCCTACCCGCCTATGCAGAGCCCTGTGGATAAATACCCCACCCCCCCCTCCCAGCACAGCTACACCACGGCTGGCTCAGATGGCACCACCCCTGGCCACTCGGCCCACCCGCCCAGCGAGCACCCGTATCTCACCCCTTCGCCCGAGTCCCCGGACCCATGGTCGTCCTCTTCGCCGCACTCCAATTCGGACTGGTCTGACGTCACCACCAGCCCCACCCCCCTGGGGAACCCCCACCACGCACTGCCCTCATCGCGTCACACGCACATTCCAGAGCAGGTGCAGCTACCGCCACAGCCGCAACAGATGCAACAAGCCCCTCAGCAGCCTCAGATTGGAAACATGCAGGTGTTTGCGTAGGCCGAGCAGAGGAAAAGCCCCAAAAGACATTTGACATTTGGGTTGTGTGTAGTTAAATGGCAACACATAGTAACTGCAACACTTTTCTTCTTCTTCCCTCTACAGTTTTTAGTACAAATCACATAATCTGCCATTTTTGTTTTCTTTCCTTTGCAATTACAAAGACTGTGTATGGATGCTAAAACGTTATTCTGTATCAGCTAGTAATCAGTTCTCAGAACCAAAAAGCCCTTCTCTGTGTAGTAGCTTCAAGTCGGGACGTCATAGTGCCTCCTTTGTCACCCAAACACCAACTGCTAATGGAGGGATCGTGGAGGAACAGGCGACACGTGGTCATTTGGTATCGCATTGGAAAACAGACTGTGGAAGTGGACAGTGAGAGAGCTGTGGACAGTCTGCATCGTCTGGCTGTCATGGACATCTGTCAATACTAACTCCTCAAACCATTGACTCTACTTTTTTATATGGTGTAAGTTGATGCTTTATTATCAGTACCTTCAGTTGTTGTCTTATTGTTTTTTACTCGAGCTTCATTGTGTTTAAAGGGGAGTTTATTACAAAGATGTTTCATGATTAGTAAGTCAATCACAAAAATGATTAGCATAGATATTTAAAAGGTTCATTAAATGCAATCTTTAGTGGCAACTGATAGGTGATCAGTGTATTTTTACTGCGCTTTGAAGAAAGCATAGTTTGAATGGACACTGCCTCATGCTTAGTTGTGATGTCACAGACGTTGTCACTGTGCTTCCTGTTTTGTTGAGGGATTAATTCAGACGCTTGACAAACTTTATGCAAATCCATATATTAGTTTTGATATACTTGTTACCGTTTTGTCATTGGATTTAGTTGTTGTATAATGAAACATGTACATAGACCCAAAGCACATTCTGCTTATTGTTACTGAGCAAAATTTGGCAAAGATGTGTTTAGTTTTAAAATATTAGTTTTTTTATACGAATAATGTTGGCACTTCTTGATTCTGAATGTTACAGAGGTGCATGTTTTTACATTCTAACCTGCCACTGTCAGTTTCTATTCCAGAAAAAATATTTACCGTTTTGCTAATCAGTGTACCTCTTCAGCTTTTTAATTGTCGTGATTCAAACTCATTTCTAGAGGTAAGATATGTGGGGGAAAAAGTAATCCTTTAGTCTTCCTAGAGCACTGAGGAACATCTGTGACTGCTCAGTTAACAGACAATCAAACACTGCTTTGAACACTTTGGAACCTTAAAAAAAAAACACCTGTCTTTAATAATTATTGTTTTGTTCTGCCAAAAAAGGACGTGTAAAAAGTTAAAGAAATCGACATTATAAATGTTACATTTGCCTTCAGTTACTGTGGTTTTGTAAACATAATCAAATGAACATGTTTCGTCAATAATCCCAGTGTCTAACACTTTCACGTTCTCTGTACTGTGGTGTCCCTGCAGTTTCACAAACACCTGTACTGCTAATTCAGATACAGTGCACAATGCTGTGCATGACATTTCCAGTATATATGCAAGGTCTTACTGTATGTTCTGTATATAAAACAGTTTATCGTACTTTCTCGTGCTAACCAAATAGTATATCTGCAATATGAAGTAGTTGTCACCAAGTTATAAGGTATAAGACTAAAACTGAAACAGTAAATTGTCTGTTGAAAAATGAAAATGTGATCAACCAAACCTGCTCACCAAAATAAAGGCCAAATCTTCTCACATTGTGTGTGTCTCTGTCCACACAGAGTGTGTGTGTGTGTGTGTGTGTGTGTGTGTGTGTGTGTGTGTGTGTGTGTGTGTGTGTGTGTGTGTGTGTGTGTGTGTGTGTGTGTGTGTGTGTGTGTGTGTGTGTGTGTGTGTGTGTGTGTGTGTGTGTGCGTGCGTGCGTGCGTGCGTGCGTGCGTGCGTGCGTGCGTGCGTGCGTGCGTGCGTGCGTGCGCCCTGATTCTTTCCACACACACACTTTTTTATGGTCTCAAACAAAAAACCTGTTGTATTTTAATTAACAAGTAGAGGAGAATACATGAATTCATATTTGCGTCATCCTTTTGTTAGTCTGAATCCCAGGAGGCGGTGCCGTTGAGCGTCCGGTGCTGCAGGGGGCGCTGTGACCCTCAGGAAAACGTGGAGCACCGCAGAGGAAGACGTCTGTACACGGAAATCATTCAGGACTTTACATGTATGTGCTTCTCCCCGTTCCGCCGCCTTCCTTCGTGTAACGCACGGGTTCCTCTGGCTGTGCGTTAAATGGCTGTTGGTGATGCGACGGGCGGCGTGACGAGAAGGTAAGAAAATGATCGCCTCTGAGCCGACGCTAGAAAAGCAGCCAGGGTCAATGGACGCCAGGGCTTGAAGCTGCTGTTTTGACAGCTGGGTTGAGCCTCCGGTACCTGGTCTGTCCGTGGGTCCGTCTGCTCGAGCGAGCTGCTGGGAACAGACGAGGGCCGAGGTTTGACCCCAGGAGAGGCTCCAGACGGAGCGAGTCTGCGGCTGTGAAGTGGCGTTTGAAGCGCTGTTGTCGGAAAAGTACAAAGGTGAGGACCACGACCACTTGGCTCCACTGAACACCACGTTTATCACCACTTTGACCCTGATCGTTAAATCCGCCTTGGATCTTTTCTCTTTCTAGCACCCCGACCCGTGGCCATGGCTTCGTCCCGGCTGAAGTACCTCTCTCTGGGGGTGCTGGTGTTCCAGACCACCTCCCTGGTGCTCACCATGCGCTACTCCCGCACCCTGCAGGCCGAGGGCCCGCGCTACCTGGCCTCCTCCGCCGTAGTGGTGGCGGAGGTCATGAAGATCCTGACGTGTGTGCTGCTGGTCTTCAAGGAGCACGGTGAGCGCGCACGGGCACGAGCTCGGCGTCTGCTTCAGGTGGAGGCACAGCTTGGAAGCGCCAAGCAACGCCGCTAAATTGGATTAAAAGTGAAAACATCCAATATATGTGACAAAACGATTGGGCCCCAAAATTATTTTTAAGTCCATTATTCATTCATTTTATCTTGTCAACTAATGTGAGAAATTATGAATAGTGTAACTGTGAATAACTAGAATAATGTATGAAGAAAAATCGAACTTATTAGTTTAGTTTGTTAGTCAGTTCAAGCAAAGCTGAGTCACTGAGTGACTGTGAATCATGTTAAAGCTTTGTATTCAGCACGTGGAAATGTGCTGTACCTACATGACAAAGGTAAATCAGGTTTGTTGGGTTGGTCCTGTTCTACTCAAGGTGTTACAAACGTAACACAGAAGACATGTCTTCTGTGTCCTGCTACTTGACACAACAATCCAGATTTGCTTGACTTAAACTGGATTTACCTGAATTAAAAAAAAAAACACACCGTCCCATCCAGTCTAAAGACTGTCCAGAACAACGGAATGCCGTGAAGCTGCATAGCGTTATTTTCACCCCTGCTTTCCGTTCCTCAGGTTACAACATGCGAGCGCTGAACAGCATCCTGCGCCAGGAGATCGTTCACAAGCCCATAGAGACGCTGAAGCTCGCCATCCCGTCGGGGATCTACACCCTGCAGAACAACCTGCTGTACGTTGCCCTGTCCAACCTGGACGCAGCCACCTACCAGGTACCGCCCGGCGCCGTGACTCTGTGAACTGGATAAACCGGATGCAGCAGCCAGCTGATCTGCTCCTCGCCCCCTCTCCACCAGGTGACGTACCAGCTGAAGATCCTGACCACGGCCCTGTTCTCGGTGTCCATGCTGGGCCGCAGGCTGGGCGTCTACCAGTGGCTCTCTCTGCTGATTCTTATGGCCGGAGTGGCTCTGGTGCAGGTGTGTTTCTTGGGTCATCCGTACAAACGTTGGCTGACTGCGCTCACTCCTGCACCTTTTCATTACATCATCTGCACTGTCACCTCTTTGAAATGGCACAAGACTTGTTTCTGTATGCGTGACCAAAGTAGGAAAAGGCAACAGTGATGCTACGGTATTAGCTAAAAGTAAACTGAAGAGGCTTTAGTTCCTCTAAGACTCAGAAGTGGCCAACTGTGTAGGTGTCACATTTTAATTGCGCGTTTATGTATTGGAAGCACGCCTGTTTTTTTTTAATTACTGGCTGATCGTTCTTGTGGCCAGACACCAAAAAGAAAGTCTTTAATGTGACTGAGGTGCAAAGGTTAAATAAACAGGACCAAATAACGAGGCCTGAACTTGAGCGCTGATAAAACATTAGACGCCAGTGCTTGTGAGCAGACGGGTGACGTGTCCAGAAAGGAGTAACTGTTGAGTTGACACATCCTCCTCCTCCTCCTTGGCCAAACAAAGAGGTGGCTGACGCGAGCATTGCAGTGGGTGAGATCTTTATCGCTGAGGCAGCTCCACCTAAAGCTCCACCTTGGAGCCCGATTGTGTAAGTGTAGTATTAGCACACAGCTGCAGCTACGGGGGGGGATTCGGGAGCAGTCTCCACGTTTTCTTCCTGTTTGAGTTCAAAAGAACCTGCGTAAGCTACAAAATGTGCCTCTTCCTCTGCACAGCCAGAGATCATCACATTTTTCTGCACCAGCGCTCAATTTCCTGCTTACCGTAGCACACGCTGTAACTTACACGCTCCAACATTTTTACAACTCTGCAAATCTGTCAGGACGCTTTTGTATGAATGAGGTAACCAGTAAAATGGATGAAAGAGGAAATTGGAGACCAGTATGACGCCAGCAGGCCCTCGTCACTATGCTGTTAATGCTAACTCTGACCCGTGTGCTTGGGCCCTGCAGTGGCCCTCCGAGTCGCCCTCGGCCCCGGAGAAGGACACTCCGTCTGCCGGCTCCCAGTTTGTCGGGGTGGCGGCCGTTCTGGTGGCGTGCTGCTCCAGTGGCTTCGCCGGCGTCTACTTTGAGAAGATCCTGAAGGAGAGCAAGCAGAGCGTGTGGGTCCGGAACATCCAGCTGGGTCTGTATCCATCAGCCTGGAACACAGCAGCGCAGCTGGGCTCGTTCCCTCCGATGCGGCTCCGTTAAGATGAATGTTGCTGTCAGCTTTATTTTTACCTTGGAACGTGTGAGGCCTGCGTTAAGTCTCTAGCGGTTGCTGGTTTCAGCGTGGAGCTTTTTCATTTGCATTAATTGCTGGAACCCAGACAAGAAGCAGTGGATTCTTTTTGTTTTTGTTAGTTGTTGTAAAGGAAAATGCAGAAAGGTGAACGATGCCTTTAGACAACGTTCAGAGTTCTATGAATTAAACTGAATATTCTTGTGGGTGTGTTCGTGCCAGGGATGTTTGGCTTCGTCTTTGGGCTGGTCGGCATGCTGGTCTACGACGGCGAGCGGGTGAGCGACTCGGGGATGTTCCAGGGTTACAACACGGTCACCTGGACGGTGGTGGCGCTGCAGGTACAGTGGCTCAGGCGTTTGGACCGCGGCGCCGAGCCGCTGGGACAACGGAAGACTCTGTGATTCCCGGGAAGAGGCTCCTCCGTGTTACAGGTCGTGCCTCCGTCCATCTGTGTCTGTGTTTGTTTCTCCAGGCGCTGGGGGGTCTGGTCATAGCAGCGGTCATCAAGTACGCAGACAACATCCTCAAGGGCTTCGCCACGTCGCTCTCCATCATCCTGTCAACTCTTATATCCTACTTCTGGCTGCAGGACTTCGACCCGACCAGGTACAGTGCGGAACCACCCCCCTTTTGAGTTCTTAGGTCCAGCTTGTCGTTCTGATGACGTCGCCCGCCTGTGTCCACAGTGTGTTTTTCCTGGGGGCCATCTTGGTCATCGTGGCCACGTTCCTGTACGGCTATGAGGGAAAGGCGCCCTCCAACCCCAGCAGGGCATAGGACGCGCACAGCTGACACTATAGCGGCAGTGGGAGGCCCCATTGAAGCACGGAGACGAGCCAAGGAGAGCGGAGCACGAGGAGGGAGGCAGAGGAGGAGGAGGAGGACAGAAGGAGCAGAAATGCAATGAGCAAGCACAACACTGTGACGCGTCTCGCGCTGAAGTGCCTCAGTTTGGAAGAGCAACCAATGAGAAACTCTGTCTGTTTTTTTGTTTTTTTTGTTTGTTTTTTCCTGTGAGTTACTGCTGTAGAGGTAATTCTGGCGGCCGCACCTGCAGACGTGACGCAGGGTGCTCAGCAGGGAGCCTGTGTTTGCTACCGGCTCCGTCCGTACGGCAGAGGGGGCGATGAGTAGTACTGAACGTGACCTTAGCTGCCACCTCCCAGTCGCAGCGTTTGACGTCCTGCCAGTCAGTCTGTCCTCTGGACGCACATTCAGGGCCCGTTTAGAGCGCGAGTCCTCCCAGAGAGGCTTCTACCAGTGCTGGACGTGATGGTTTGGAGATGGGATCGGTGCCGAGGCCTCTCTCTGGGGAAGCCATGGTAGGCTAGAGTCCACGATCACAACTAACTAGAAGTTATGGCTTTGATTTAGCTATTTATAGTTTTGGTTGCCAGGCGACAGTTAATCACTGGGGCGTCTTTGGTAACATTTAGTGTTAGTCACAGAAATGGTTCAGTGTGTGACTCTGGGCTGGTTCATGTGGATGTATAAATAAAATACAGGACTAAATTGACCTGACGCATCAGGAGTGGATTGGTAGCTGGTCTGTTTACTGGTTTAGATGCGTGCAGTCTGAAGAACAGCTCGACTTCTCCTAAGCTTGATGTTAATGCCAGCGTTCAAACAGGAAGTGCTACGTGTAAATGCCTGTGTAAGTTATTAATGGACTCAGCATCCTCGTCCTCGTGTAGCTGTAAATCCTGCTGCTTCTGTGGCGACGTCATCAACCAATGCTGTAACGATGGACTGTGCGGCACCACCGCCGTTTTCCTTCTGGGACTACTTTTATTTGGGATGAAGCGGGTATAATTAATAACTTTAATATTTCCAGTTACCAATATGTGAATCTTTTATAAATGGGAACTGTGTCCTTCTTTGAGTGTGTCACCGTGTTTTCTGTTTCCACACACTGAAAACTTTTATTTTATTAAACTCTAGATTTCTAATTGTAAACGGCCCTTTTCTAAGTAGAAGATCTTCTTAATTGCAAAAGTAAACGTCACAACACGAACAACTTCACACTCTTCTACGTTTGACATTTTGTTTTTAATTCATTTAAAAACACTGCATGCAAAATTCCGACAGTCTGAGGGAAAGGACGGCAACGCGTTTGTTGTCCTCCTGTTAAAACACTGTAAAACGCCGCTCTCGAGTCACGGAGCTCCAGCCACGGAGGAGTTAACGAGTCACGGCTCCTCGTGCAGGACTGTGCTGCTCTCCCCTCAGGCACATCTGTTACTGGAAAAGACACTTGAGGCCCTGATACACACAGACAGCGGACTGTGGGACCTTGTGGTCGAGTAGAAATGCATTTTGTTCACACTTTATTCGCGTTCGCTCTAGAAAAAGCCTCAACTCTCTGGATGAAATCTCAGACCAGCGAAGGTCTGCGAACGTCCCCCCGGCTAAAAGTGCTGCTCTAGATGTTTCCCTTGATTGTCGACGTGGGCTCTCGGATGCTGTTTGCTTCACGCTGCACTGTCACTGCTACAGTAAGCATCTAGTTTAAACAGCCAACGTGTGTGTGTGTGTGTGTGTGTGTGTGTGTGTGTGTGTGTGTGTGTGTGTAAGGAACAGTCCTTCAGGTGATTATGGCTGTAGCGCTGTGTGTGTGTGTGTGTGTGTGCGTGCGTGCGTGCGTGCAAAGGCTTGTCTGGCTCGCACCTACAGCAAAGAGCAGCAGCATGGGTTAAAGAGCTCGGTTCCATCCTGCGTCTCTCTTCATCTCTGCCTCGCGAGGACCAGCTCAGCGGTTCTGTGCGACCTGTTTTACTGGCCCACTGTGTGCTGAGCTACAAACAGAAACACAACACAGACCTGCTGGGAAAACGTGTTCAGCATCGTCCGCTGAGCTGCACTCTGCCCTCGTACAAAGAAACACTGTGCGGCTCTAGGACCCAACACTGCACTAAAGGCTCAGTTCACCCAAATCACACATGTTTTGGGATCCTGCGTCTCACATCATAGCCTCTAGTTAATAAAAGAAAACGTTAAGAAAACGAGATTTGTTCACAATTTATGAAAGATTTGACATATTTGCAATAGAGGTCAAGTATATAGTTTTACATTGTCATTGTTGTGTTTGTGTGAATCATACGGAGACATGACCCTGCACTGGGACCGCTCTGCTGCTCTATGGGCACGTGGAACCTTCAGGGCTGAAACACGTAGACGAGACCTTCAGACCTCAGCTTTGATTTGTGCTTCAGGCACTGGGCCCATTAAACCTCCTGATACTTTAGGTTGTGATACTGGCATGAAGTTCTTTAGGCTTCTTTTAAATACAAATAACACTGACAGACAGACTCCTGAGTGGACGGCAATGGAATTATAGAAATAATAGAAATAAAAGAAGTAGATAATCTGACATATGAGCAGCATGTGCCTAAGAGATGTAACCTTCTGCACCTAGTTTGTTTTATTGAATATTTAATTAACTACTGCAAAGAGTTTTAGTAGCTAGTATGAGTTAACATGATAAACACATTCTGAGCATAGTCACTGTGACTATACTGGTGTGTGTGTGTGTGTGTGTGTGTGTGTGTGTGTGTGTGTGTGTGTGTGTGTGTGTGTGTGTGTGTGTGTGTGTGATCAGGATTTCTATCAGTTGGAAACCCATAGACAGAAGATGCACAAGCAAAATCCCCCTAAAATCCTCATATGTAGAAGCAGAAGGAGGAAAAGGCTGCGTTCTTTTAACGAGGATCAGATTTTAGTCACAAGACTAACTTCTCTGTCTGACTACTATGCTTTTACATCATCAGTAGCTCAGGTTGTGCTGCAGCTACTGAGGGCTGACTTGCTCTGTTATTACTAACGCTCTAACCTCAGAGCAGATTTAGTGTAGAAAGCAGTCGACAACACAAGCATCGCTGGTGTTGGGGGGGGGTGATGACAATCTTCGTCCATATTCTTTTATGATCACTAATGAGACCCTGACTGTGTGTGTGTGTGTGTGTGTGTGTGTGTGTGTGTGTGTGTGTGTGTGTGTGTGTGTGTGTGTGTGTGTGTGTGTGTGTGTGTGTGTGTGTGTGTGTGTGTGAGGCAGTCTGGTGACAAAGCAGCGAACCTGGACTCAAACCTGGGCTCCACTATAGAAAACACGCAACCACAGACTCATGCTGTGGACACATGCCTGCACATCCACACTCACACGTTCCGGTTGTGAATAAACCCCACAGCGGCGCCGTCTTCTTTGGACCCGCGGGACCCGTGGTCTCTCCTTGGTCCCACTCAGCACAGACCAGGCTCGATTCTGTCATCGTTAAGGCTGAAGAACCTTTTTAAAACAGGTCTTTGTCTCCTTCCGGGCCTGAGTAGCTACAGTACAGGTTTGCCTCGGACCCGTCGGTGGTGGTGGTGGTGGTGGGGGGGGGGGGGGGGGGGGGGGGGGGGGGGGGGGCTTCATAACAGTAAAAGCCTGAATGCCCGACAGCTCCCCAGAGGCAGAAACTTACTCTGCATCATCAAAGGCAGGTGGGGAATTAAGGCAGATGTCCCCTCATGACTTTACACGCAGAAGGCTGCTACTCTGATTTGTGCCTTCGACAGTTTTTAAGCCTCAGCCTGATCACACATCAGAATTTGTCTTTCGCCCGTTCACCCATGAATCCGCTGCGTTTCCCTGGAGCGGCCGTGCGCTCTCGCCAACCTCTACTTGGGCGGGATGACCACGAGCGGGGGCCCTCTCCTCGGCCGCCACATCAGGACCTGGGCGTCGTTGGCGTTGGGCCTCCCCGTGGCGTTGGGGGGGATGGGCTCCATGCGGGTCAGCACCCGGGGCTGGTCCTGGTGCAGCCGGCCCTTGAGCCTGGCCCGGGAGCCCAGGGGCTGGGACGGGTCCACCGCGATATCCACCCTCATCCTCCACTTGATGGTGTGCAGCAGGATCTTCTCCCTGGACGCGGTGTTGAGCGCCACGAGCCACGTGGTGAAGCTCTGGTCCCTTTTGATGTTGGTCAGCAGGGGCGTGTTGGATTCGCTGACCGGCACGGCCCAGGTGACGCTCGGGTAGAAGTTGTCGTTCATGCTGACGACGAAGCGCGAGGGCTTGGAGGTGGGGCCCGCGATGGTGACGGTCTCCGTGGTGTTGCCGTACCAGGGGTAGCTGACGCCGTCGGAGTCGCTGATGGCTCTCACCACACCCTCCCGCAGCTGCGGCAGCTCCCAGCTGGACCTGCGAACAGGGTCATCACCTTAGCTCACGTCTAATGCTGCACAGTCAGTTGCAAAAGCAATTCTATGCAGTGTGCTTTCCCGGCACCAATAAACCCTTTTTCGATTTAAAGCCTTAAATGGAAAAAGCAAGTAAAGTACATCGACACACAACCAGTTGCTGCCTGTAAATGGTATCTGCTGCCTCAGCATGTCAGTGGATTATCATCATCCCTTTGTTGGACCCAACAGTTTTTTTGTCATCTGTTTGTTGCGCCTCCGAAGCCAATCTGATGACACCCCACCCCAAGTCCCACCCCCACCCCCACCCGCTCCGCGAGCACAGCGGGGATTAGACACCCCCTCACATATGCCTTCCAGATCATGCGTGCGTGTGCGTCTCGCGGGGGTGTGGGGGAGGACGCGTCTCCGTGGGCACATTGTGCGCGTGAGAGCAGCAACTGTTGTTGAGCTCCTCTAATAGCAGTTTTTTTTTTCTATTTAGGTGCCAAAGTCACAGGAACAGAATCTGTCGGTGGGCGTTTGGGGAACGAACGAGGCTGACAAACACAGTTAACCCCGCTGCGTGCGCAAACGCTCCTGCGCGCGCAAACATGCTACGGTAGAGGCGCGCGTGCGGTGACGAGGACGCGGGCGCCGGAGCTGTCAACTCACATTCCGATGTCTCCATAGGTGTTGTAGAATTCCATCTGAGTGCACGCCTGGATCCAGCCCACCACCCACGTCTCATTGCGCGCAACGGGCGGCATCACAATCCGCGCCAAGGCTTTGAAATACGGCGTCTTGTACCGAAGCACGATGGGCGAGTTCTCCTCGATGACGGTCGGGCAGTGGTCGATGGTGGCGGACAGGTCGCACACCACGATGTTCTCCCGCTTGATGCGCGACTTGTTACAGGCTATGCTCTGGATGCAGCCCATGGCTGTGTAGGTGAAGGTGATCGTCAGCAGCAGCCAAGTGAGCCTGACGGGCCGGGAGAACTGCACAGCCGACTGGGACTCGACCAGTATCACCACTATGAGGCCGTGCATCAGATACGGCTGTAAGGCAAATGTGGGTGCTACCACGACGTAGGCCTGAAATCTGAACCACAATAAGGCTTCAGCGTGATCACAAGAGGGGACCCGCGAGGGTCAGTCGAGTCCAGGACCTGGGTTCAGGCCCCCGACCCATCAAGCGGCTCCAGGGGCACCGCTCCTCGCTCTAATCTCCCCGGAGGCTCCGGGCCAGGCGAAAAAGACCCTGCAGGGGTTAATTAATTATGACATAAAAAATGAACGCGTGATTCTGTCCTCGCCGCTCACACAGAGCGGAGCGTCTGTCGCCGAGTGCCCTCTCGCCGCCCGTGCGCCTGCTCGAACCCCTGCCCGTAACCTTTGATCCTCTTCTTCCGTCCCCGAGCTGTCATGTCACAGGAGGCGTCGCGGGACCGGCGCGCACCGGGGCGCCGGCAGGGGGACCCGGTGGTCGTGCGGCGAGGCTTGTTGATGCGGCACTGGGCATGGGAGGTCGGTGCTGCCTGTGGCCCGGGCGGCGGCGTTACGGTCCGTCATGTCTGTCGACTCGACGAGAGGGAAGCCGGGTGAAACAGGCGAGCCCCGCGAGCCCGGGCATCGGGGATCAGAAGGCAGCTTCCCCTCGCAGACTGAGACGGCGATCCAGGCGGCGCGCGGCAAATTCACACATCTCCTGTAGCGCGATGAAGCGGCGACGAACCCGGATCGACGGTGTCATAGTAACCGTGTGGAGCAGCGAACGCCGCGCCGCATCCTCATTCGACGAACGCTGCGCGGCTCTGTGTCGCTGTTCAGCCTGCGTGGTGCTGAAGATGCTCAGCGGACCAATGGACGCCAGGGGGAGACTGGAGGCGTAGGAGAGTGCCCGCGTCTGCACAGTAGTAGCGATGCGACCTGTTTGCTCCACGTTGTAATAAAGGCTTTTTACTCCCAGGAACACAAAACAGGCGAGATCAGCGGATAAGATGCAGAAATGGTATTGTTCGCATCTCATAGGATTATTTGCTCAGGTACCAGGCCCAGAAACCCCACTTCATTAAATGGAATCATTGAGTTATGTATTGAATAGGAGAACGAGTGTGTTTTTGAATGAAAGCATAGACAGCTTTCTTTTCGAAATAAGACAGGTGCAAACGTCGTGATCATAAGAGTTCACACGATGACACCAGCTTTGAGGAAAGCCTGTCTCCTCGACCAGTGTCGAGATGTTATTGTTCAGCGAAGGTTTCTGCGCTTCAGATAATATGACGGAACTTGTTGTTTTATGAAACCTTTTATTTTGAAATCATCATCATTGCGTCCTCGCGTCACTTCCGGCTCTTACGCCGCTGTTTCACATACAGCGAAGGCAGTCGTGCACCTGCAAATCGTAAACACGTCAAAGTTACAGGCTATGAAAACCCAGCGTGTGTGTTTTTTGAAATGTTATCATGGTAAGTGTTAGTACTTTACTCATCTTACAGTTTAATATCTCAACTGCTCAGAATTGAAACTTCCTGTGCGCTAAAAGGAGCTAAGCTAAGCTAAGCTAATGTCTGCTAGCAACAGGGCTAGCTTTTCTCTTACAGGGCTGCTTGTCTCTTAGTTTTACGTTATTATAAAGTGATCAGTAGGAAAGAAAGCAGTGTGATAAGCCTCCATGATAAGTATTTGTTGTCAAACATCCATCACAGCCTTCAGGAGAGTTTAGCCTGACTAATGTCCGATTTCCTTTAGCTCTCTACAGAATATAAAGCCCTAATCCAGAGGTTTTATCATCTTCAGTCTGAACGGGTGGAGACCTATCGTCTCTTTGAAGAGTAAGTTCGATTGCAGTCATCATGAGCCAGCCTACAGGCTCCTATTGTGTATTTTCAAAACTTAAACTTGTCATGCTGTCTCCATTCACCATCTCTGAGTAGTCAAAGCACAAAACAAACAAATCTGATTTGAAATCCTAAGAGATCATAAATTCAGTATTCTTTGTTGTTGTGGTTGCTCAATGTCTTTCAGGGGACATGAGGCGTACTTGAGGACCGGGCCCCATTATGACTTCGATCACTACAGGCAGCTAGTGCATGAAATAACGCAGGCCTTTTGCGGCATCTCCAACGAGGTGCTGGAGATCAAACGGAGGCTGCACCATGAGTTTGACAGGCCAGACCTCTCAGAACACATTGAAAAGCTGCAGAGCAAAGAGAGGGAGAAGCTTGAACTGGTAGGAAACTCACTTTGTTCTTATGGTTGTTGAGTCCAGAATCTAAGGGAGAGACCACTGGATAAGCGCTATTTTAAAGTCCAATTAAATGTAGTACAACAATAAACAACCCTTTCATTGAATTGTCTTTATGTTGTCATATTTTCTTAATAGTTAATACAACTCCACTGTTTCACCACAAGGAGGCAGAGTTCTTCAGATTTCTATCTAAAAGTACTTTTAAAATAAGTTTTGCTACTGTCATGTTAAAGATACAGATCAGCGTTTATTCAGAATCAGTATTTATTTGGGGAGCTCAGTTATGAATGTTTGAAGCATCCTGTGTAACTATAGTTTTTTCTGCAATAACAACAAAACACTTTAAATCATTCAGTGATGCTATATTTTTAAAGGCCCTCATAAGCTTTTGCCTCTGTTCCATACTCTTAAACAGACAGCCAAGCTGCAGCTGGCCAAGCAGCGGGCCCAGGATCACCCCGAGGAGGACGACTGTCAACAAAACATTCAGGAGATCAAGCATGAGTAAGAGTAGCTCTATTTACCTGCTCAGAGGCTCAGGTGCCTCCTGTGTCACACTAATGTAACACACTGTCCCGTGATACAGCTGCAGTTCAGTTTGGTGGAACAATAAAGGGATAGAGACATTTTGTAAATGCTACCAAAATGCTGTTGTCTTTTAAATAAATGTCAAACTGTGTTGTTCCTTTGTTCAGAATCATCAAAAACAAGGAGGCTCTGAGTGAGATCATGCAGGATTTTAAGTACGACTCTGAGGACTGTGATTGACAGGTGAATCCCTCGGGGCTGCAGCCACCGTCTGGCATCACAAGACAGTGGGGCTGATAGATCAACCTTGCTGCAACTCTCATCTCGTCGGCTGCACTCATCGATCCTCCGCTGGCTCCACCCTGCTCACTGCTGCAGTCTTATTCCACCCAGGGGACCTCTGTACTCTTCTGTTTGTGTTAATGCATGCCTCAGCAAAAAGGCTTGTCATGTAATGGATGATTATCTTGTAAATACTATACTTCTTACGGTAAGAAGCTAATGTAACTATCTTTGCTTACTGAAAACATTGTATTTTTTTGAAACTGAAGAGTCCCCTCCAAAGGGATTTTTGCTTTCGTTTTTTATAAGTCATGTACAGACTCAACAACTACAAGAAGTGCATACATCAGAATTCATAGTCTTAAATATGAAGTATATTAAGGATTACAATGTCTGTTCCTTTAGTTAAAATAATTTAGGGAATGATCAAACCGACTCTTTACATTAAACACAAGTTATTGATGTTTGCTTTTTGTATGTGCATTATAAAAATCCATTGGCTGTTTTTGGATCTTTAGCTTATACTGACCAACAAAATTGTTTTACTATTCACTGGGCATCCAAATGTTTCTTTTTGTAAAATTTTTATGTTAAAAAAATAGGATTCCTCAGCCAGAGTCTAAGGCCAGTGTTCCTTGATGCTGTTCATGAAATAAACACAATGGTTGCTCTATGAATTATCATTTAGCAGAATCTGAAAAAACAAAAGCAGATGATTCAGTGGGAAAAGTCATGTAATTTATATTCGTCCTGATAACTGCTCTAGGCGGCTACATCTCTGTCTTTTATCTCTTATTCTCCGAATTTTGTTCCCAGCCTGCTGATACTTTTCTCTCAAGGCAATCAATGGGAACCTGTCACACCTTGTGAACAAAGACATTCTTCAGACGACACAGTGCGCCCTGTGAAGCACGAAAAGCAGGAGACGGCCGAGCTAATTGAGTCAGGTAGAGTGAGGGTTTCTGTGAGTTCAAGGACTAAGCAGCAGAGGATGTGGCACAAAGACACAAACGCAGAAGACGTTGGGTCTCTGCCATTTGGGCCTAGTTATATTTGTGAGCTGGATTCCTTCAGCCAAGGAAAACTAAACCACAAACGGACCCCATTACAGAGGATGGTTAATTGCACTAACATGTTCATTTTTCTTTGTTGTGGTCATTGGTCCCCATCGTTAAAACATGTAATAAATCCAGACTGTACGTCTGAGGCTATATCTGCTTTTATTCCACCTCTGGGCCAGTAAAGTCAGAACTGCACATTTCACCTGATAATAAAATGCTTTGATTTATGTTTGTTCTTAACCACATGACACAACAAAGGCAAGGTCAGGAGCATAGTTCAGGACGTCAGTGAAGACTGAGTGTATGTGAGTGATGGAGCAGAGGCAGGAGGTTGTGCTTACCTACCTGGATGCTAGTTTCATGTGATTTCTGCAGCCACGCCCTCCACTGATCGTACAGTTTGACTGACATGCCGCTGCAGCCGCGTGCATGCTTGCGGACCCAGCCAAAGAACTGCTTGAGTTCCCGCCGCAGGGTGGAGTTTGGCTCAGCAGGCTTAGGATCACATGAGCCGCTCTGCAGACGCCCTGGGAGAGGAGGAGGAGGAGGAGGAAAGGAGACAAAGGAGAGAGAATGTGTCATAAGAAGGTGGAAACAGAGCAGACAGGGTTATAACAAGACACAACTATAGGATACTACTGTCGACTATGAACGCACTGCCTATGGAAATGTGTCACGATATGCAAATAGCGCTGCTGTGGAAACAGCAGCTGTGATCACACTGAGCGAGCACACACACACACACACACACACACTCATGTTCCATGACGATAAACAGTATATAATAAATATATAATAAAAAGCAAATGTCCATCCCTTTACTTACTCAGATTTACATTTGTCCTTTGACTCATGTGCAGTTCCCTGCAAATCTAACAACATTCTCATCAGCCCCATTATACCTATTAATGTGATTTTCAGACCCTGTTTGGTTTCTGCAACTAAAAAAACATCTACATCTACAACATCTGTAGATCTGTAGTGCAGAGTTCCTCTTTGAGCATTTGTGCTGACTCATGTAGACGCTCAGTCTACAAAAACGAGAAACGTAGAATTGTCTCATATGAACAAAAATGTTTCAGTTTAAGTTGTCAGTTTAATGTCTCGAACCGTGGATGTAATGTTCCATAAAGTTAATTGCTTTCTGTGCAGGAAAGGCTACTGAAGTGCCATAATCAATTCTTTATGGCAAACAACAGAGCCTGATAATGGCTTCCTCCGTCTGTGGAGGGAATTCCACATAACCCATGTTAGTCATTATCTGCCCCAAACCTGCTTCCACTCAGCCCTTTCATACCCTGTGTCCACTGCAGACAGACAAGCTGCGTTTTAACTTGATCAATCTTTGAACCCAATTACAAAAATCTATCAAGCGTCCCCCTGGCTCTTTGCACTTCCCCCTAATCAAGTGCTGGGAGATCTCTATCAGCCGACAACCTACTGATCCCTCCTGGGTCACATGCGGTTCGGATCAGCTGGTTCGGGACATTGAAGAGAGGATAAGGACAATGTTTTTCTGTCTTCACTTAACACTGAAAGTTTGCGCATTAGAAAGGAAATATCCAGAAATCACACAGGACAATCTATCCTGCATCGACTGCACATAGGAAAGCACTGCGTGCCCTGTTGACTCACCGTCACTGGGCGTGGAGGCAGCGCTGGCGTGGCTCCACTCGCTCCAGATGCCGGCCTTCCTGGAGCCATAGATGCCCACCGGGTTGCACCTCACCTGGACAAAATACACCGTGCCGGGGCGAAGGCCTGCCAGGCGGCACGACGTCTGGTTGCCGACGTCATCCACCACCTGAGAGAGCGGGACGCTGCTTTTGCTCATCGTTCCACGCTTCGCTGATACTGTGGAGGGGAGTGTGACTCAGCGCGTGCATCACCTTCCACTCAGTGCCGCCCTCCAGCCGGTAGCGGATCTGGTACTTAGCCTGAAACAGGACGTCCCTGAGCTCAGGGGAGCCGGCCCAGCGGACCGTCAGCTGGTCGCCCAGGTCCCCGACGCGGCTGACGTGGACGTTGGCAGGAGGGTCCGTGGTCACTGGAGGGCAAGGACAGGGCTCAATGGTTTAGTAAGTAAGTAAGTGGAGCAGGAGGCCCACAGTGACTGAGCTCAGTCCTTTGTTATTTAGTGCAACAAGGTGCTGTGAGTTATGCATCAGTGGAATTTTACAGGAATGAAGTGGATGATCTGAGGTAACTGTTATTTTAACCATCATCAAATACAATATAATAAAAACTCTATCTCATTTAAATGAAACCAACCAATAAAAGAGCCTAAAATGTCCGTGCTGAATGAAAAGGGTCTTTAACCCTTTGTCTCACATCACTTCCTTTATTGCATGTTGTGGTCTCTCTCTTACTAACTTAACATAATAAAACATTGGATTCACAAATGTGCAAACTTATCAAGTGCTTTGAAGAAGACGGAGGCAGGAGGAAAGATTAAAGAAAGGAGACAAAGGACGGAGCTTTTTAAAGAAGGCAGTAAATGGCTTGTAAAGATGTTTCCTCCTTCTGAGCCAAACATCCTTCAGTGCCGGTGCTGTGGTGCCATTTCTCCACTGATATTAATTTTATCGCAGTCATGTTGATGGGGGAGGAAAAATTGCCACAGGAACCTGAAGAACTTCTACAGATCTCCTGTTATTGCTCATACATCATAACCTCAGTTTCTCACTGAGAAACCTGTGAAGCCATAATACGAGAAGCATCTGCTGTGTGGTTAGATTTTACAACAAAACTGTTTATCTTAGAGAGTTTCACCCCAAACTCATAATGCAGTTGTGGTGACTATAAACCATAAAAATATCCCCCCCTTAGAGATGTGTGTTAACCAGATGCAGGAAATGATCACACAAACAAAAGAGAGGAAGGGCAGGCTGGGACAAGAGAGGAGAGAGGAGAGGAGGAAAGGAGGAAAGGAAAGGAAAGGAAAGGAAAGGAAAGGAAAGGAAAGGAAAGGAAAAGGAAAGGAAAGGAAAGGAAAGGAAAGGAAAGGAAAAGCAAAAGGAAAGGAGAGCAAAAGCAAAAGCAAAAGCAAAAGCAAAAGCAAAAGCAAAAGCAAAAGCAAAAGCAAAGGAAAGGAAAGGAAAGGAAAGGAAAGGAAAGGAAAGGAAAGGAAAGGAAAGGAAAGGAAAGGAAAGGAAAGGAAAGGAAAGCAAAAGCAAAAGCAAAAGCAAAGGAAATGAAGGAAAGGAAAGGAAAGTGTTAAGTAGCCTCCAGCATTATAAACAATGCACAGCTCCAGTCTTGTTACTCACCTACATCAAGGATGTCCAGGGTGATGATGTCAGAGGTAGCGGAGCCCAGCTGATTGGTTGCCTCCACCCAGATCTCATACGGGGTGAAGAGGGCGAGGTTGCGAGGGATGTAGCAGGAGTACGGCCGCGTCGCTGAGCTGTAACCTTCACACTCCTTCTCTGTGCCGTACCACCTGGACACATGCTGCACGTGAGCCTCTGGGGGCTTTATCTGACTTACTGGTCCAACTGGGAGGCGTGGGAGAGTACCTCAGCTTGTACTTGAGGGCGTATTTGGTTCTGATGTGGGTTTCCCCCGCACCCCCTGGGCTCCACCTGCAGCTCAGGTCCTTCGTGTTTCGGGACCAACATGTTAGATTGACCGGCTTGTCTGGAGGCACTGGTGGAAAACAGAAGAAATGAAAATCATACAGCGAAACTAATCCACATGCTGAAATGAAGGAAATGACGGTTTCATTTAAATGTAGCTTTAACAGAGACACGGTCAGAAAGCAGCAGAAAGCCTCAGTTCATGTGAAGCAGCCGTCCATCAAGCCTCTGCCCCTGATTAGTGGCATAAAAAGCTTTAAAGCGTTACAGACAGATTATAATCAGACAGAATAGATGAAAAGGACCAAGATGAAACGGCAGTTTACAGAGCAGACCGTCTGTGAGGCCGTGAGCAGGCTTTCATTGGCTTTACCTCAACCTCTATCAAAGGGACAAACACACAGCACTTACTGCCCACGTGGAGGCACGACCCGGCCAGGACGCGGCCGTCCGGCCCGTGACACACCAGGTTGTCCCCAGACCGCTGCCGGGAGCCCCTGAGCCGGGGCAGCGTGACGCTCAGGACGCGGGCCGACGCCACGCCGCGCAGGCGGGCGCCGTTCAGCGTCCAGTACAGCGCGCTGGCGAGGAGGCCGGACCCGGGCGCCAGCGTGCACGTGGCCGTCAGACTGGAGCCGATGGGCAGGACGGGATCCTGGGGGGAGACGGCCGCTACAGCTGGGTGACACACAGGGAACAGACTGACGGGCTGCTGCACCAGTCCAACATTATTACATGAAGGACTGATGGATTTACTATATGACCACTGTATTTTAAAAGCTTGATTTTTGGCTTCTTTTCATGCGCCAACATTTACTGATCAGCGTCTTCCCTCCATCTTCTAAACACATACTACTTTGCCTATACAAGATGAATTAAGCATCCTCTGTATTTAGACCCTTGAATTGAAAAACCTCAGGAAGATCAACAAAGCGACTCTGAATTTCTCGCCAAGCAACAGAAAACTACTGCATGTGTGAGTTGAGCCGGAGCTGCAGCAGCAGCGCTGCGCCGCAGCACAGCAGAGGCTCAGCACATATTTATGATCCCGTAATGAAGTGGATTTATGGAGCCTCGTAGGATCACTCTGAAAGGTCACCTTGCTTTGCGGGTAAAACCGTCTTCCCCGGAGGCTGCTTTACAGAGACGGGAAGGTCCACCGCGCTACATGTCCAGATTCTCTAACACTGGCTTCAATATAAAACTGAAACAGTATGTAGGTGTGAAGCATCAAACGTGACCTCGGCCTCAGAGCGGGACCCACTGTAGACACATAAACAAGGTCCCTGCGTGTGAGACGCTCGGTCCTATGATCATATTTGCAGCTGGTGTCATTTTGTTGCATTTCCCTCACTCAACGGCCCCGATTAACATTTCAGTTAATCCCATGAGCGTAGTCACCGTCACGCGTAATAGGCCCCAGTTCTTAGAGCAGCTCACAACACACAGAATGGGTGCCGTCGTAGGAGTCGCTGCATCTGGACGTGTGTTACAGAAACAAGAGGTTTGACTGGAACATTTGGTTCCAGTGTAACATAGGTTTTACACCTCTGTTTATAAAAGCCTGGGTGATATCAGTGATACATAGGTGCAATATTTTAATGAAACACTGGATTGAACATGTGCTTTATCTGGAGAGACTGTGGTTACTTACAGTATGAGGAGAGCCCACAACTACTGTGAATAATAAAGTGATAGTAACATCTGGGAGCAGAAACAAAAGATCATCAAAAGAAAACACTTTTTCTGCAGCGTGAAGTGGTTTGGTTGGTTTTGAGCGTCTATACTGTGGGAAACGCAGCCACTAATGTAATGACGGAGGCCGCTGTCCGGTAAAAGTTGGGTACTTACGTGGAGAGGAGGACAAGACACGTGGGACGAGAACAAAAAGAAACACCAAGCAAAACATGGCTGTCGGCCGGTTCCTCCCTCTGTGTCCCTCAACTTTCCCAAAGCGTATGAGGCCAAGCTGCAGCTCAAACGTGACTCCAGTGAGACTCAACAAAGTGGAAGCACACGGTTTGACTCCTTTCACCCCAGAGTGGCTCTGCTGCCGCTCCAGCACCGAGGTCCAGGCAGGTTGCTCCTCCCTAGACCCTCACACAAGTCACAAGTGCCCCTCAACGGGTCCCCTCCCAGACATGAGCCAGGAGCTTTCACACACAGCAGCAACACACTCATGCTTTTATCATCGATATCAGGGGATCACCACTATTACTCTGTTCTGTGACACATATAATATAATATAATACAATACAATACAATACAATACAATACAATACAATACAATACAATACAATATAATATAATATAATATAATATAATAATGAATCGTTCTCAAAGCTATATTTGTGAGCTCACTACATGTGTTTTTCACTAGTTATTGTTTTTTTTAACAGTTTGTTGTGATAGTGATTATAGACAAACCCATCTGTCACGCGCAGCTCGGTCCTCATCAGCTGTCTACTACATTTTAATGAAAGTCATCGCGGCCACATTAAGCGCTGCAGCTCTGCAGGTGTGTGTTTGTGTGTGTGTGTGTGTGTGTGTGTGTGTGTGTGTGTGTGTGTGTGTGTGTGTGTGTGTGATGATGATGCGCGTGACGCCACGAGCACAAGCAGCACGGCAGACAGGACGGAGCTGAGGCAGCAGCAGCAGCATCCGCCACAAAGGGAGCCCGGTGCCGTAGGTTGAAGTCCGTCTCTCCGCTCCTCTCTCTCCCGAGGTCGCCATGCTCCGGTTCGGCTGCGGGATGTGCGGCTTCTCGGCCCTGCTCTCGGTTCTCCTCGCCGGCTTCGCGGCGGCGTCTTCGGATCAGTTCGACAACCAACTGGGCGACATCAATTACTGCAAGAAGCAATGCCAGCTCACCATCAAAAACAAAAGCCCCGCTAAAGTAAGTGCTCCCTGTGCGCCGCCTGCGCGCAGCGCGCAGCCTGGCGCCCGACGAGACGCAGAGTCGCGCGGCGCAGCGCAGCACCGACACCGGGTCTAGTTCCGTGCGAAAAGCCGAGAAACGACCGTGTTTATGTCTGCGCACCACGACGGGCTCCGTGCTAGCTACGGGTTTGCAGCGCCGTCTGGACGCTACGGCGCACGCTTAGGCCGAAACATGGACGCGGCTCGATCCCCTTCAAGCAGCGAGCGGCTCGTAGCGAGACGCACCTGCGCTAAACTGCGCCAGTTATTCATTAATGCGCAATTAAGAGCCTGGACAGGCTAAGTGCGCTAGATGAGGCATCGGGGGGACTACGGGCCGTGAATCTTCCCTGAGTGGGACTTTGCCGTGAGGCCACAATGGAGACGCCGCTGCCGGTGTCTGTGCGCGTGAAGCTCCGAGGTGTTTGCGCTCGTCCTCTGCCTTCAGGTGTGGTGCAGGGCGACGCGAATCACATCCACCTGGTTTCGACATGTTTACAGCTGCGCAGTAACCACGCAGATGCGGATGAAAGGCAGTCGTCCTGGATATTAGGGTATGCGTGATGTTTGTGAGGCCAGTGTGTGAAATCAGGGGGACGCGGTGAAGATGGTGACAGATGCAAACCGGGGCTGAACGCTTCGTGGTGGAGGGACGTCCGCGCGGCTGCACTCCCCGCGGTGATCACTGGGCGGCGCTGTTGCTCCAGCCTGCGGAGAATAAAAGCCTTGGGATCACAGGAAGAGTCTCATACACGCGGCTCATTAACTCTGTTTTTCTTTTACAGACACTAAAAGCTTCCTCGCAAGTGTTTATGACAGACTGTAATACATCAGCTGCACCGTGTCATTAGGGGATGCCATAACCTATCATTGTCATACTTCCTAACAAGGTTACACAGAGTTTACCCAAGAGTGCAAGAAGCATCTCTAATTTTGCCCCCCCCCCACAACCTCATCCTGTCTGACTGCTAGGACTCCATAATGAACGCCTGTCACCGCGGCTGTCGCCTCTACTCCATCTGCCAGTTTGTCAATGGGAACGCAGGCTTCAACACCAGCAAGGAGGAGTGTCAGGGAGGTGAGTCTGCTCCATTGCAGATGTCTCAAGGCAAATAGGCCTAAAGGTTTCAAAATAAAAGCAGAGAGGGGTTCTTTTAAGGGACTCCTTTTATGTGGCACACGCGCTTCTCTCAGTTTCAGCAGCTCCATTGGAAATCAATGCTGTGATTTGCCATCCAGGCGGCCGTTGCCACGCCGACCCCTGCTTCAGCAACGGCGGCGCGGTGCGGACCGTCTCCACGGGGGGCCAGCACATGTAGCATCCTCCCTGCATCGTTGTCATTCCTCCCACGCAAACAGCCCGTTCCACTCGTGCCGCTAGTGCTCGTCGGTTGGCCTTCGCCATCCGCTCGCCTCCCTCTTCTTCTGCTCTTTCTTCACAACGGCCCCTGTCTGTCTCTCCTCTCCCCGCCAGCCTGCCAGGAGGCATATATTAAGCTGCTGGAGCAGGAGGCCTGCAGCACCGGCTGTGCCAGCCAGCCCTCTGAACCCGAGATCAAGAGGAGGAAGGTGAGGAAGGCCGCTCTGCAGTCACACGCACAGCACAGTCGGCCCCGAGGAGACGACGGAGCACAAACACTTCCCTGAGTGACGGAGGTTTCTGCCCTTTAATCTGCAGCTGAGGGCCATGACGCTCCGCCCCAAGCCCCCGTCCGTGATGGAGGCTGTGACCAGCTGGTGCAACGACATCGTCAGCTCGGCTCAGAGCTTCATCTCCTCCACCTGGACCTTCTACCTGCAGGCTGACGATGGCAAGGTCGTGGTTTTCCAGGTGAGACTTCACTCTGTGCAGACATGTCTGTGTTTTGCTTTAGCTGGGACTCTAACTCATTTTTTGTGTTTACATATTCCATAAAACAATAAGCTATATAGGTATTATTCATTGTAGTTCTTAAACACTGCCTGATTTTAACTAACTTAGAGTCATAAAGTAAATATTGTGTTTGTGTGATCTTTGTATTTTAGCTCCAGTAAATAGATCCTCAACTCATGTGAGTTTTACACATAGCTGCTGGAACTGCTGCATTTCCAATCTCTATATCATATTTATGGCCCATGATTAGCAAAACTCTAAAACTGATGTCCATTATACTTTTCTGTTTTTATTTGGAGGTTAAGTGCGAGTGCAATTAGGCCTTTATAGATTATTGGATGAGTTAACCTCTGCTTCCTGTTAAGATGGACAAATATAGCCTGTCCAGCGTGGCGCTGAGGGACTTGGGTCACTGCCAGCACATCTCAGAGGCCATTTCATTGTCAGTGTGAAGGTTGGATGAGCAGGGGCTCAGCAGGATCCAGGATAAAGTGGTTCAACTGGGAGCACACACTGTGCTTTAATTGTTTATAAATGTCCTTTTAAAGGAAAAGGTGTAACAGGACGTGGAAGCGAAGTTCTTCCTTTGACATAAATACATAGAAGACTTCAAAGCGTGAAGTGAAGGCGTGTTGTTGTTGTTGGTTTGGCGCGATCACCGTCACTGAGGGGAAGTTCAGTTTGTTTGTGTTTGGGCTTTAGAGGTTTTGGCACCTGTGCTGCCTCTCCAACTCACTATCGCACTGCTGGCTCTGTGTCGTACCGATTAAAGCTGTAACGGGGTTCCTCCCACATCCTCCACATTTCACAAACCGCTCAGAAGCCTGCAGCTCTGCTGTGGGGCTTCGTGATGGGATCACGGCGCTTTGCTGCACAATTAAAGGGCTCAGTCTGAAATGTCACAGTAGGGCCTTTGTCTTGTATATGAAGCTCTCTATTAGGTGCAGGAAGGTTTGCCATGTGCAGACTGGACTGTGAGGCTCCACCTCACTCACAGACAAATGACCAGCATCTCTTCTAGCCTTGCTGATGGACGCCTGCTCTTCATGGGGAAGCCGGGCTCCACGGGTTGCGAGGAGACTCAGGCCTGTGTTTAGTGGGCAGCTGGCAAACCGCCGCCGGCCCGACAGCAACAGAAAAAAGCCCGGCGGAGCTGAGAGGCAGCTAAAGGGGGGAGAGATAGGCCAGGGCCGCCCGACATGAGGGAAACGTGTCGTTAGGGGAGAATGCTGGAAGTCAGAGCCTCGCGTCCCCTCGTCTCCACACGTCAGCCTGTGGCCGTGCAGAATGAGGGTCTCTGGGCTGGAGACGTCCTCCAAGCGAGCGGCGTAAGGCTGAGCACGAGGACAGACGGTTCTGTCCCATTTCCTCCCGACAATTCCATTAGTCATCGTCCTCAAATTGATTTTAGGGAAACAAAAAGCCTGAGTGGAAGAGAAGAAGGCGGCGATACGAAGGTAGCGTGATTTGACTGATGATGCTGATGTCGCAGCGTCACCTTGTTGTATCACTGGCTCATGATTGCATGAGACACAGGACGGGCTGCTAACACGCTAAATGCTCCTCACCCATGAAAAGATGCTTGACTCGTCCCAGTTTGTGCTCAACTCAAAGCCCACTAAATCCTGCATTTGTTGTATTTTCTGCAGCACACGAATGCACCTTCATGACAAATAAGCTTTTCCTGAACCGATCCAGCGCACGTGTCCACAGAAATAAAGTAACTCGCGCTGGTGCGTGATGTGATGAGCGTCTGGACAACACAGAGTAACTGTTAGCGTCTGTAATGTCTGTATGTGGTCTCATTTGGCCACATGGAGGAGCTGTTAGCAAAGACGGGCCTTTGAGGATCGTGCAGTGTGTTGAGATTTATTATGGTTTTGTTGTTTGCATTATGTTTTTAGTAGCCTTTAGTCTCCAGGAGATTGAATGTAATGTAATGAGTGAGCTACAGTAATGAGGCTATATTTACCGTCCTTTGCTGAGCTCATGCACTCATCACGCACCTCCACTGTGCATCACTGTATCCTGTGTGACTGCTCTCTCTGTGGCAGATCATGAACTCTCAGACCTCAAGTCTTTCTTGAGCCCCGGCGTCGTAATGCGTGACAGATGCCGATCAGGCTCCGCTCTCACTGTTGGTCAGATCACTTCAGTCTGCAGCCAATGAGACGCGTTTGCTTCACATCTGCCCTCATCCTTTCACAAACATTAGGCCCATGCTGCATCTGGTTTTAATGCTAGAGGTAATAAAACGTCCCGAGAACCTTTCCAGCAGCAGAGGGTTGAAGGACTTGAAGTCACTTATTGCATGTTGTGGTGTTTTGTTCATCTACGCATAAAAAAATAATACAGATGAAAGATTTTTTTATATAAATCACAAGACTTAATGAATCAGTGAATGAAATTTGCCAGTTCTACATTGAAGTGTAAGATGCAGCAAGTGTTTCAAAGTCTTTGGTTAACTGTCATAATCGATAATCACTGGGCGGCTGATGCTACTGCAGTGGGACACCACACTGTTCTAGATAAAGTGTGTGTGTGTGTGTGTGTGTGTGTGTGTGTGTGTGTGTGTGTGTGTGTGTGTGGCTGCTGCTGAGGCCAGCAATTGTGTTGCTACAACCGACTACAGATGCTGTTGTAGCGGAGGGCAGGTCAGTTGGGGGGGAACAAAATCCCCTTTTAATGAGTTCTCCAGGGGAACCAGAAACACGGCGCACGTAAAGAAACCCACAACAGTGCAAACAGCGACGATCGGCTGATCCAGCAGTCTGTCGGCGTGTAGCAGTGGATCCAAAAGCCATTTTTTCAGACCGGCCACTGCAAAACGTTCGAATTCAGTCTGTATTAGATGAAAGCTAGATTATGGTTTTATAAAAGCTCACAGCTCACATGAAGCTATGTGGAAGTTTGCATTCCACATATTTTGCATTGGTGTGGGTTTTAACACACTGTGTTTTGCCAATCGGTAACTGTTGGAACACACACTCACGCGTGACCTGGTCTTCAGGCTGATTTTTGGTGATGGCTGCGTGTTAAAGCTGGCTGTGGTGCGTTTGCTCCCCCTCCGTCCTCAGAGCCAGCCAGAGATGGAGTACTCTCTGCCCGAGCTGCAGGCTCCTCGCTCCAGCGTGGCCGACAAGCCCTGGCCTCAGGTCCACTCCCACACGCAGAGGCCTCACGGTGAGGATCCACCGCCGCACGCACGTCGGACGGACGCGGCGCTCGCGTCACAGTAACGTGTGGTTTCACTAACCGCCCGTAGGTGTGAGGGGCCACGGAGAGAGGGGCGCCGCCAAGGCCGGAGGCCGGGGGAAGCACGGCGCGCAGCACGCCGAGGAGCCGTCGGCCGAACACGACTTCCTGGGCTGCATGTCCAGGTGAGACCCGCTGGGCCTCTATGACCCGCTCTGAACCAGCGCCGCTGCTCACTCACTCCCCTCCAGGCTGCTGATCCATCACCGCGGCGTCTGCTTCGATTAGCATCACAGCTAAAACGTGCTATACTCACACCTTTAAATCAAGCGTGGGGCGACAGTGAAGCTTAGCGTCGCCACACACTCGTGCGTTCACCTCCACGGCGGCGCTGTTGGACCCAGCGCTGCCTTTCTTTAACTCCGCCTGTCTGCTCCCCAGGCGTTCGGGCCTCCCGCGCTGGATTTTAGCAGCTTGCCTCTTCCTGTCCATCATGGTCATGCTTTGGCTCAGCTGTGCAAGCCTCGTCACGGCGCCGGAGCAGCATATTAAACCACAGGTACACACACACACACACACACACACACACACACACACACACACACACACACACACGAGCAGGCTAATAAACAGAATAACAAGCTCAAGGTTCAATTTCCAATTCACAAGGACTCTCTGTCTCAGGGACTCGCACAGCGAGTTCCACTGAAGTGGTTTGTAGAGTTGGTCGTTACGGACTCTCCAGAGCAACACCATCGCTTTATTAAACTTTATTATGAGTTTGGGCGTGAGGTCAAGAAGGCGGAGCGTGACAGTGGTCTTAGCTGCAGCTGCTCTGCGTTAAAGTGTTTCTGCCTCCTCCAGCTGAGCATCAACGGGGACAAGGAGTTCCTGGACCACGCCCACAAAGCCGACCCGTACCACCTGAGCCCCGTGATCGCCGTCCCCGTGAAGCAGTCGGAGGAGCGGGAGGAGGCCGGGCCGCTGCCCGTCAAAGTTGACCTCAACAAGACCTGCGTTTAGTCGGAGCGGCGGCGGAGCTGTCGTCGCGTGTGTGTGTGTGGCCCCGACAGCAGAGTTTTTAAAAAAGCTATTTTTAGGAGCATGGCACCCCCCCACCGTCCAACCCACCTTACTGACGCGTCTAGCCTGTGTTGATCCGACAGGACAGCGGTGCCTGTCGTGTGTTTCATTTCCTTGTACAGCCCATTCTCACGTTCCCGCGCTTATTGGTAAGAGCGCGCGCTCGTCTCGGAGCCACGCCGGGGCCGAGCACAGACCAGAGCCTTCGTACCAAGTCTTGCGTCTCGCGCGGGACAAAGCGGAGACAACCGCGGAGATTCCACTTGGATTTCACTCTCTCCCCCTCGCGGAGAGCGAGCGAGCGAACGAGCGCATTAATTAGCGGCTCGTTGAGTTCGAAGGAAAGTGAGCAGGAGGATGAATGAAAGTCGGCGGAAATATTTTGATAGCGCCGCGGCGAGCGCGGCAAGAACAGTACCATAGCTCCCGATTTCCCGTCTGTTTGCATAATTAGCATCGCGAGCTGCTAAGCGGCGCGCGCGTGGCCGGCCTCTCCGCCCCCGCGCCGTCCCGTCGTTCTCAGGTGAGCTGCACTGTCTCACCCACAAAAGCGGGTTCGCGCCCAAACCGCTTGTCACCTGCTGGTTTGTGTTCAGATGCGCCTCAGGCAGCACACTTTTAATTTATTTCCCTCCGTTTATTTATAATCATCCGCGGGTTTTCTTGTTTATATTATGGAAGTGCCATGTACAGTTACTTCGTTACGCACATGTAATTGCTCTGTATGTAAGGAATCCTGGGGAGAGACGGAATCCTGCGCCTGTTACTGTATTATTATAATGCTCCTCACTTAAAGGGTTCTTCGCTGTTCTATGTACCACGTGCTTTCTATTAGCTGACTATTTTGTATGTCCTAGGAGCACATACTGAAGGATAACCTCTGCAACTGCTGTACGTGTGACGCAAAGCTTTTAACGTAGACTTTGATACCGGAGAGAGTTGCACAGTTTTAGAGTTTTTCTGTTCCCCTCTTCTTCTGTGTTTTCGACGTCCTGTGATTGCTCTCTTTTATTCCGAGCTGTGTAGACAATAATAAGCGCGTGCATGCAAGTGACGCTTCGGTAGTTTATCTTAGCCGCCTGCCAGGCCAGTTTGGCACAACTCTACTGTAGAAGTGTGATTTATTTGTGTTCATATTTAATGTAACCACGGAGTATTAACTGTAACGACGAGTGACTAAAGCGACGGACGCTTTTTTAAAAAGCCATTCAATCAACGCCTGCTGGTTCAACTGAAGGTATATATCACAATATTATCATTTGAATTTCAAACTGTATTGTTTACTTTTTACTGGTCTGTTTATTTTAAATGAAACGAAACGACATGATGAATAAAGTGTTTTCATTGTAAATAAGAAAAAGGCGTGTGTGTTTTATTTAATAAAAAATTAAAAAATAATTAGATAAGTTGTCATTAGTCACTGAAGCCAGTGTGTATCTGTGTGTGAGATGTGTCATTCTAAATGAATAATAAAGAGAATGAAGGTATTTGTTTTAAAAGCATCACCTGGAGGACTAGTATTTGGCCAAACATGTGACGGTGCTTTACTGATGCAGACATGTTATTGTAAATCTGCTGGGGTAACCAGGGTTAAGTCAAGACCACACTGAGACGTGCATGAATCGATATTGTTTCCACAGACAGGGGCGTGGCCAAGGGCAGCGCTCCTACAATCTGATTGGCCAACGAGGTGCGCCTAATCTAATTGGCTTATGAAACCTAGTACAATTATTCATTACTGACATTTCTTAACAAAAATCTTCTATAAAAAAATAACTTTCTTGTAAAAGTTGCATTCATATTAACGCTGCTGTATTGGATTAAATTATACTTGTACTATAGACCTAATAAAATTGCCAGTCATTTAATTATGAAAACATTCAGATACAAATCTACGTGCATCATAGGCATCTCAAGAGGATAAGCTCTGTTACATTTGCACAATACAATGAAACCATTAGCGTGCATTGAACGTTACCCTCCACTAGGTGGCAGCAGAGTTAAAGGGGTTCAACGAGTTGCTTGTGCTGCGCTGCTCGGAACGGCTTGTGCTCATCCTTCTTTCTGACTTCACCAATGCTTAAACAGTGACTTGTATAATCATTCATGCTCATGCATCATCAGGCAGATATATATCTAAGAACAGACACAGCCGTGCTTTCTGTGTCGCTAACAAGAAAAGGCTGATGTGGACAAATGAAAAGACGAATGGGTGACATTTACGCCACATAATAAATTAATAATTCAAGCAAGTTCATTTATAAAATGCGCAAATGTATAATATGTATCAGCTGTAGTGTCAAGTGAAGGCAAATGTTGCTGCTGAGGGAGGAAATGAAGAGGCTACCTGCTTCCCTTGACAGGAGACGTGGGATGAGTTGCCTCCACATTTTCGTAAAAACACAGTGACGCTCTCCTGAAATCTCACTTGCGTGTCTGTGTAATCAACATCTGTGCAGCAGCAGAAAATCTGTGCCTTTGTATTAGAACAGGTTACAATCCATTATGCTCCTTCTGCAGTCATTTGGAACAGAACTCGTCTGTGACTGTGTAAAATAAAATAAACGACTGGATGCACAAATACATAATCACACGCCACAAAAAAGGGCAACACGGCACCAGCTTCCAGTCAGTGTGTCCGATTAGCATAACGTGCTGCTCGGCTGCGTAAGGGACAGACACCTAGTTATCAGCTGTGACACGTAATCAAAGGAACAAAGCGTGTCTACTGCTTTAAATTGCCCTATGATGTTCTGGCAGGAACCCAGACCAGGTGGTGCCGCTGGTCAGTGTAGTTCTGCGAGGGCAGCGCTGATTCAGTTCATTAAGGCTGGAGTGTTTGCCCACAGGTGGTGGCACTTAAAACACACCAAACTGGCAACCACCTGCTCACCGGGGAGTCGACCCGAGCCGCGCTGGGAGAAGAAGAACATCAGATTCTAACACCGGCTCAGTTCCCCCTAAGCTGTTCAAATGGGTCTGTGGAGACCTTTGACCTCCCACACAAGAGCTGCAGGCTGGATCCTAGTTATGATGTGACTGCCATACATTCAGACACTTTAGGTAAAGAGAGAGAAATTGCCCACTGTAGTGAATCAATCTGGCATCAGCTGGGCGTGCGTGTGTGTGTGCTCGTGTGTGTGCTCGTGTGTGGGTGCGTGTGTGTGTGTGTGTGTGTGTGTGTGTGTGTGTGTGTGTGTGTGTGTGTGTGTGTGTGTGTCAACCTGATCTGGATAACAGTAGATCCCGTACGTATTTGTGTGGTGCAGACTTGGCAGAGGGGGAGAATATTAAAGGAGCATGGACAAATTGTACTTTTCACACTGACATGTTGACTCATTTAATGCAAATGGACCCTGTTGTCTCACTCTCCCCCCGTCTCCAACAATCAGTGGTTGTCTGTTGACGCAGGCAGAGATAAACTGGGATTTTATGGTTGCTGCAGCCTGCAGCTCAGGCAACACGTGTCACAGAAGCTGACGTTTATGACCTGATGAGAGCACTGTCCACGCTTTGAACACAGTGCGCGCTTCCTGCACCCCTGAAGAACCGCACACAGTGTGAGGGTCGACTTGCGTAAGGCATCCGCTGCTGGCGGTGAGTAAGTATGAATGTTACGTTCTAAATGTTGTTTGAAATCCATCTCTGTGTTATTGGGAATAAACGGCAGACAGACATATATGAAAATCCCCTTTAGTTAGTTGGAAACTAACAACATTTGTTGGGAGAAACCTGATTGGGAATGAATCTAGAGTGAGATGTAAACTCTTCTGGAGGTGATTCGAAAAACCCTGCATTTCCAGTGACACCACGGGGTCCACAGGCCTTGACAGACGAAAAGAGCTGTTGCCTCCTTTGGCTTTTCAACCCCAAACGACTCATAAGTCAACATCAGAGGATTGTGCGTCCAGTAACAAGGCTCTCGCCGCCCACAGGGGGCGCTATGGATCCAGGTTTGAGCACTGGTGGCCCCATTATTACAATTTAATGGTTTATGTGAGCGAAGAGGCAATGTTCCCCTTTCTCTCTCCCTCCCAGCAGAAAGCAGTGTGTCGCTCTTATCTGGCCAGACCTGCTGCAGGAGCCAACCTGCAGTGCATTAAACAAGCCACCACACACACACACACACACACACACACACACACACACACACACACACACACACACACACACACTGAGCAGCATGTGTGGATGTATGTGTGCATGTGACTGTGGAAATGAACAGAATAATGAGAGGGGCGACAGTCAGAGATGGTGAGGAGAGGAGGAGAGTTCATCAGGGGGGCTGATTGGACAGTCTACTGTAGTGTGTATATGTGAATAATTTATCTCCAATATTACACTCAGAGAAAATGATTAAAATGTAATATATTCGCGCTCTGTACAGCTGCCCCGTGCACGAAAGTGACCCGCAGAAGAGAAGTTAAACGGCTAAAGCTGCGAGAGATGTAATGGGTCTTAATGGAAACGTGTAAACTGGTCTTTAAAAATATAAATATTAAGCAAAAGAGTTGGAAAAGTAGAAACGTCTATTTCCCACTTGACTCCTAATAATTGGGCCCGTTCTAAATAGAAGCTGCTGATTTTAGGTGTTTCCCCTGATTTGACAAATCCTGAAGTGTGTATTTGCGTTCAGAGCCGCTCTGGTGTTTAACTCGGGCTCACAGACAAACAACAGAGGCAGGTGGGGATGAAACTTGTCAACTTTGCAGCCGTCCGAGTCGCTCCAACAGTGTGTGACAAATGTCAAAATGAATGCGATTCTCCGTCAGATCGGCTCTGACGCGAGGGGGGGTTCTGTGTGGTTCTTTTAGGCTGGAGGCTCACGCACCCTCCGCCTCTGTCTGTCAGTCGCTTTGTTCCGCGCGCGCACGAGCACGCGGGGGGAACAGACGTCCGCCGGCGCGGACTTGGTTGGAGCGGCAACTTTATTTTCACCACGACATCTGTCATAAACCTCCGCTGCGCCCGACACAAAGACTCAATCAGAGCCGCAACAACGTGTCAAATCAAAATTCCGAGCACAGTGAACGTCTCTCCCTGCTCGCTTTTACAGCCCTAGCAGCCATGCACGTACACATGGGAAGACAGACATGTACATACAGCACGGATGCTACCCGGACTATTAAACTCCAAGCCGCCCGACACGCCACTCTCTCCAAACTAAGAGCGCAGGCATGAGCGGCCGGTTTCAAGCTGCCCTCCCTGTGAATTGATTCTACTATGAGCCTACACGAACCGGTGCTCCGAGAGGCGGGGGTGGACGGAGGTAAGCGGCGCGCCGGGTCCGGGTCGGAACCTCGCTGAGTGTCACCCAGAGAGACCCAGTGGTTCTACGACCTAACCCGAACCACGTCTATTGTGCTCCGAGCCCGTAATGCGTTAGAAGGAGGGTTTGTGGCTCCTCTTAGGCGCGGACACCCCCGCGCGGGCAAATGGAACGGTCCACAATTTATTCCAGGGAAAGACTGACAGTTTTTTGGGTCATGAAGCAGCTGTTCAAGTCAGCGGCCTGTCCGCCCTCCGCTGGAATAAGAAATTAGTCCATTTTAAAGTAAATAACTAAAGCCTCTGGCCGATAAGAAGGAATTATAGAATGGTGTGCGGGCTCCAGACCGACGGAGAGACAGGCCCCAAAACAGTTAAATCCAATAAATATGATTTTTACCCCTCCTCCGTCAAATTATTAAACACTTCGGTGCTAGAGTTAGCCCAAGTTATTATCAACTTAAGGTAAGATGGGAGGATATATACTAACTATTCCGGTTATTAAAGAAGTACACTTGCAAGGCGGGGTAATAGATAATAGGAATAAGTTACATAATGTAAATTTATTTTGTTGTTTAGTTGAAGCCTTGGGCCCCTGAAGGTTGCACGTAGAATTAATGTGAGGTTTGATTCCTTAACAGTCAAAACTGAGACGCTTTTGCTTTTATCACTGTCATCAAGCTTCATTTGTGCCAATTATCATTTAGTTGTATGAGAATTAGATGTAAAGTACAGTTTGCGTTGCAGCGACACAGTTTTTTTTCTGGATTTTGACTTAGTAGACAACCTTGGAGGGATTTAATAAAGCCTCTGTTTGCCATGTTTAAGTTATTTTCCTTCTGACCTTTCACAGCAGGTGCCATGTTAGACACTCTGTGTAAATAATTCCTCTCGTTTTAAACAAATGCCATCTAACACCTCGAATCTATTAGTTGAACATATTCCAGCGCACAGAGGCACTTAGTTAGGCAACATCCCAGTATTGTGCCAACACATAATTAAGTTTCATGAACCATAGTACGCGCTGTATCAGATTAGCAATTTGTATCGTGATCTAGTAGCTGCTTTTATTTAATTTCGATATGCAAAGCAATGTCTCACAGCCACCTCGCTTCCACCACAGTGGAACTAATGCTGAATGTGGTTCATAAAGTTTACAGGAAGACTTAAAATATGTTGAGGTTTCAATTAAGACTATAGAGTTTGTATATTTTATTGGTTTTATAAATCATATATTGGCTCATACACTCGTGCTACAGAGGCCGACTGCTGCATCACAGGAAGTTTGCAGAAGAGCACTGATAATATGATGGGTTGAACTGGTCTCATCTGGAAATACTTGACAATTCATACTGTGTTTACATCATATTTAGAAATTTCAGCAACCTCTGGTGTGTAGTATGATGTTGTTGAGTGCAGTTTCTCTCCTTGTCTCCTCTTCTTCTACCTTCCTCCCTTCCTCCGTGCAGCTCTCCATCTGTCGGCTCCCCTCCTCTGCGCTGTCTGCCCAGAGTCACCAGTCATCCACCAGCATGCGTTCCTCCTCGGGTCATAATGGAGATCATATGTTGAAGCCAGCGCTGAAACCCAACACGGGACATCCACATCAAATAAAACCTGCTGTCAGCGGCGGGACCTGGCTCTGCCAAGGCTAGTGAAACCATATCTATGTCGGCCTCACCAACACGCCATAAAGTGGAAGCCCAGAAGACTAACAGACGCACAGACGGGTGGACCACATCTCTCTGAGGTACATTCCAGCCTCCCTGTTGCAAAAATAGTTTCTTCCATGTTGGCTGAAGTGGTTTTTAAACTTCTGAAACTTCTTGTAGCTGTCAATCAATCAGTGACAGGAAAGAGGCATAAGGAATTGTTGTGACTATGTTTGAAGTTGCAGAAATGTTAAAAATGAAAGGTGGGTCATCACTGTGGCTTATTACAAGTCAGAGTTTCTTCTCATTTGTTCAATGGTCCTCTTCCCCCGAACACGCAGACTTTCTCCATGGAACATGGAGCAAACGTGCTTGTCCTTACTGTAATTGATTTTGTCAATGAATAAAAGCACACTGATTTCAAGTTGGCATCAAATGTGGTAAACTTGAACTAAGTGTGCTTGGAATATCAAAGTGTATTACAATGTGCTGGGAGAATACTGGCAGGACCAAGGCTGAGTGTGACTTTAATTTGACCACGATTGACTTTCAATTTCACGGAGTATCTGCACTGATTTTCAGAAAATGAGCGACAGTTTGTTTCCATACTTGGGATGCAAAACGGAAATGAACTATGTCCTGGAAACACCCATGTAACACAGCACAACATTGGTCTTTTGGTACTAACATGAATTGAGAGGTTTTAATACTAAATCACATTGATGTGCCTTTCAAATCAAACCACATCATGACCGCAATCCAGAGTTTGACATGTTGAACCTCCTGCACTATGCGTGTGTTAAAAATGAAATCACTGAGATCCCTCAGTCTTAGTGCTTACAGTATGTGTGACCATAACCTGCAGAAATCACTGGGTGTGGACGTCGTCTTCTGCGTTTGGGACTTCCTGTGCGGTGTTAAACACATGTGGGCCACCAACTGGCCATGTCTTAACAGAAAAGACAGAGATGGAATCACACTTCCACTTCCCCTCGTCTGAGACGTGACGATAGAGATCCGCAGTGAGAGCTGGAAGATGGATGGAGGCAAGATGATGGCGATGGTACTGCTGCTGGGGGAAGCTGGAAGCCGGGAGTGTCCTGTTGTTCGTCAAGTAGCCCAGAGATCAGATGCTATCGGGCCGGGAGGTGTCTGCTGCTGCTGCTGCTGCGGCTGCTCAGCTCCTTTGTGCAGGCAGAGCTAGTTTACGTAAAGGATAAACAGTGACCCAGGGGGTTGTAATCCACTAGCAGACCGAGCAGGAGCTGCGTGGATTACCAGCGACTAGCTGTAGCCTCTCCACTTGTTTTACACCTCAAGAGGATCCTAATTGAGCTAAATCGTATTATTTATGGCTGGCTATGGAGATGGTAATCAGAGTGGCTGGTGTGTCTTTAAACAGATCAGTCAGGAGCTGGGGCTGTTAATGTGGCACACACATACATGCGCAGCTTCAGTTTCCAGGTTGCTCTCATGAGACGGCTTAACAGTGGGAGGGGAAATGTTGCGCGGTCATTAGAGATACCAGTGTGTTTGGGTACGTGTGAGTTAGAGAGGAAGCTCATATCAGGACGTTTTATTGTTAGACAAAGCGAACCTGGAAAACGAACTCCACCGCTGCCAATGACATTTTTAATATTTCCATAAAACGACTCCTAACAAGATATTTTGCTTGCCTTTTTTATTCCTCCTGATTTAATGAATCCCACTGATGTAGATCCAGAATATTCATTGCAGGCAGCTACCTAGACCAGCAATTTCCCGTATTATTAAAAGGCAGGAATACTTGATGTGAAGATATGAAGATATGAAGTTTCACTGCTGGCTGATATGAGAATTATGAATGGAGACAGAGGGCATAAGCTGACCCAGCGTGGAGCCAGGGGTCTGCAGCGCCGCTGATAGACAATGGGGAGGAGAAACTCCGAGAGCAGCTCACATAAATGTCACCGCTTTTTGGGCCGCTAATAAAAACAGAACAGGGCTCACGATAAAAGGCGCATTAGAGGAGCGCAAGAAAGAGGAATTAAGCAAGCGCGAGAGAAAAATAATGGCCGAGGAGGAGGAGAGAGGAATGTGTTAATATCTTTCAGACAAAAGGGAAGAAGATATCACACCACACCGTGGTGGGGAGGATTTGCAAAGATTTTGAGATGGTTGGGGTGAGGCGATGTGAAGCAGAGTGTGAGAGAGTGGAAGGAAAACAAAGGAGGAAGATGTGGCCATTTG
>NC_040884.2:24866221-24883721 GCF_900634795.4 Betta splendens
CACACAGAGAGCGAGCGAGAGGGAGGGAGGGAGGGAGGGAGGGAGGGAGGGGATGACTGGTTCACACACAAACCTCCAGGCAGCGTTCACAACACAAATATTGACAAGTGATGTCCGTCATGTAGTCGGTTTGGAGTCAGTTTCACTCATGCAGAGACTCATTGAGCTTCCTCATCTCTTTGGTGCCAAAATAATTCTCCCTTACACCACAAGCTCATTTGGTTTGTTTGTCATTTGTATCATAAGTGTATATTCAAGTCAAGACCTGCAGTGTGTCCAGCTAGAAAATAGATCAGTAATAACACTGTAGCAGTGTTGTAAATAAGAGGTGTATGATTACACATGCAACACTTTTGACCACTGCAAGTTAAAAGACAGAGGTTGGAGAGCGTGAATCTATGAAGGGGAGATTGTGATTTGTGTCTTCATGAAACAGCACCACAGCAAACTTACATTAACAACAGTAGATTTCCCAGATATGGAATAAAAAAAATGTTAGTTAATCAGTTCCATTTGTGACATGAATGTTTAAACAGCAACAGCTGTAGTAAATATTCTGCTAGATTAGAGGAGAAACTAAAGAAGCAACAGCTAAATGAGAGACAACATTTACAGAATCTAAACCAGCTACAGTATGCGACACCAGGTCGTCTAATTTTAATTATCTCTTCACTGGCCGTGTTTTTTTTTATTTGCTACTTCACGTCGGTGACTTCTTGACATGTGTACGATAAGTCCCACATTCAGTCTGCTTCTTGTTCTATTTTTTCCACTGCTTAAGGGCCAAACTTGGCGAATAAGAACGGTGAATGCTACAAGTCGTGAGCTAACGTTAGCTTTCTGCTTTTGGTGTTGGCTCAACAATTAGCTTGACTCAATTTGAGCGCCCACTAGAGCTGATGGCACACAGTGATGTTCACGGTATTATCCACAGTTAATAACATGCATTAGTTCCACGTCATTATTTGCTTCTGTAGATGCACAATGTAGAAAACTGGAGAAAACTTGGAGTTAGAGGAAAAACTAATGTTTATATTGTAAGTAAATAGTTTGTTTTCCAAATTCAGCCTCAAGTTTTCACAAGTGAGCTCTGAAAAGGAAGCGTAATAGAGTAGACGCGACTCATCCTGTTCTGAGACTCACCAGAGCTGAAATTATAAGCCGGTATGCATATCAATGAGAATGGGCTACCATGACAACTACTGTACCACTGATAGCAATACTTCTGCTACTGCGATACATTCTTCCGCGTTTACTTCTCACACTTTGTTGATGGTGGTAGGAGGGGGCGCCTGCAATTAACACAAAACTATCCGTGTGGCATTGTGAATGGTTAGTATTCCTTCAGCGGCGTTTTCTGCGAAATATCCCTTTAATGCTCTGTGCGTCTGCCAGAGTGAGGTGAGAGCAGAGAGCAGCCACCGAGCAGAAAAGGGGTTAATTAACTAAGCCTCACAGTGTCACTGCACATCTTATGTCCTTTCCTTTCCTTTCCTTTCCTTTCCTTTCCTTTCCTTTCCTTTCCTTTCCTTTCCTTTCCTTTCCTTTCCTTTCCTTTCCTTCGCTTCCCTTCCCTTCATGCCCAGAACCACTTCCACAGTTTCTGTTGCTTCCGATGACGCCAGAAACACAGTCACTAACAGCCAACCATCATATAGCCCTCGGCACCATAATCCCATCAAAAGGAAACGGGGTAACAACCTCTGTCTAATCCGTCATTAGCCTGGCTCCTCCTCTCATATCTGAACCCCCTCCACCAAAGCACCAGTAATTAGCTTAGCACTAACGAGTTGCCAGAGGTAGCAATAGTTCATCATCGTCTCAGCTGCTGAATCCCATGTTAAAGTTCAAAAGAGCTGTTGGATCTTTGGTGCTCAGTATCATTCAGTGAAGACAGCTTTAACAATTTAATGTTCAGAAATGATCAAAATGGTCATAAAACAATGGGTCATTAGACCATCTAAATACTAGACAGAAGGTGAATCAGAGAAAGCAATCTGTCACTGACGTGTAGGTTTCACACTGACAACCGTCACAAACCTTTAAAGGAACAGCCACAGAGTTTGAATTGTTGAACAGTGAAATCATTTCATTCGCCATTGTTTCCTTTATTTCTGCACCAAAATCTTAAAACCAGATTTCTAAGATGGAAAGTTTATGTCACATGTAACGTTCATTGGTTCCATCGTAAAAATATTTGATCAACATTTGGTTCCCAACGAGGATTTTTCATTCTGAAAATAAAACAATTGCAAATAAATGTCCAGCTGTTCTTCTCTGAAAGAATGTAATGTTTTGTCCAAAGTCAAGGATCACAAATCTTGCCTGTATTGAGTCTAGAATGAAAATGATAACAGTGTGGTGTGTCCAAAAGCAACATGAACCACTGTCCATGTCCATGCTAGTACTAGTGCAGACACAGGCAGTAGCAGCTTAAACATGTGACATGCTCAGATACGGGTAAAGCCTCGACACCCTAAGTGTTCGCTCTGATCTCATCCACGTGTCATTTTGGTAAAATATTACTTTTTTTCTTCTGCTTTGACTTTTACCTACGTGTTTAAACACGTTACAACCAGAGTGCAGACTTGCTGAATGGAGACACTTCAAAACACAACTTTTTATTTTTGAAGATATTATTTTGTATTGTAGATTATTACGTATTCAAATGTAAATGGTTCCTTTGACTGATTTGTCGAGTTTTCATGTTCTCCCTGATGATTTCATCTCTCGGCCCGTGTCCCGTCTGCTTAGACGGACTCGGCAGAGGTTTCCCGTCGACTTGGCAGCGTGTCCACACCCAACCTTTTACCCTGCAGGTGTTCACACTGGGAATTACCTGCTGACATACATGGGGGTGATCGCATCCCAGGCTTCGGATACATCTCCCTCCTTCTTCCTATTCCAGTCCCTGTGTCTCGTTCACTGTGCCGGGCTGAACCCAGCTGATGTGTTCCGTCACCCACACGCACGGAGGCAGGACCCTGTAAAAGGTGATTCACTCGCCTTCAGCCGCACATACACTGTTTGTCCCTCTTCTCTGGTCCCGCCCGCTCCGTGTTTATGGTTCCCCTCGGTCAGTTCAGCCGTTATTGAGCCGACACTGACGCGTGACATTAAGAAAAATTACAAGAAGCAGTTTATCTGTATCGCAGTAGTGGTGCAGTTTGCCCTGTGTTCTTCAGCTTCCTGTAGCTTAAGAACAAACACTGTTGTCATGCAACTGTGATTCACTGTAAACTAGTTCATCCCGGTTTGTTTCATGAGACTTTTCCTGTAACTTTTGTGACATTTGGAAAATTTTCTGACAGTTTGAAAGCGTGTCGAGTGCTAACAGGCCCGCGGTGTCTTGTTTCCAACCAATGACTGACATCATGTTACTGATGCGGACCCAGATCTCAACGGGTTCCAAACTTTTGTACGTGTCATTATTCCACATGAGGGCTTTGACAGCCACATGTGTAAAGTGGCTGACAGGTGAGTCAGGATTAGCCGCGGAAAACCTGATAACTAGGACAAAGAGCTCCGCATTATCGCCCATCGTCAGCTGGCCAAAATGAAATCTGGAATTCTTGAACAAGAAATTCAAAAAAAATTACCGTCTTTGTCCAAAAAATATGGTAAACAATCGCATTATGTTCCCAATTGTTTCAGCCACTGACCCGTGAAGGCTGAGAAGTGACTGATGTCTGATTGTATTGTGTTGTGGGCCCTTATCTCCGTTCAGTGTGGCCAGGAAATGTAGGGGGACTGGGCAATTATTTCTGATTTATCTACTTGGACAAATCCTGGCATAGTGAGCCGGGCTCTGGAGTCTACTGGAGGTTTGTGCCCTCATTATCGATAGTCTCCATACTGCTGGCTTACCTCAAGCATCCAGTTGTTCTTGGGTCCTATAGCGCACGGCTGATTTGACTGAAGCGTGATTTTCAGCCATGTAAATGACTTCACGGGTGAGTAGGTCCTTAAAGGGATGGAGACCGGCCTGATTTTATCTTAGACTCAAACAGAATCGTCCATTGGATTGGAGGTTAGCATGGTATCTAATCTGCTGAGTATCTGGAGGATTCTCTATGTCAGCACACAGATCTACGGCTTGGTGAGAGTTGTGAAACACGAGTGTCATGCAGTATGTTTAAGGCAGGACGTCCAGACGAGAACTGACGAGTTACTGTACGTGTCACGTGTCTTTGCACAGGCACTCACGCATCACTTTTCTTTAGCCGCTGCCTGGTCCACTATGATGATGGTCCTATAGGCAAAATCAAAGTGAATAGTAGTTTTTAAATACAAATCCTCTCAAATGTGCTGTTTCCTATACTATGATGTCGTTGCACTATTTCGTTCCTTATGCAAATAAATAACCTGATACTAATTTGTGCAAAGCCAAATCAAACACTGCAGACCTGTTGGTTTGACTTTACCGCTGGCAGTATTTTTATTTGTGTTTCATTTTCATACTGTTACGCTGCTGTGAATGCAAGAGCGCAGCTTCACGCCATAGTTTGTTTGTCTTCCCTGAGTAGCTCCATTGTAGTCGCAGCCTCTGTTCGGTGCGCTGTTGTGTAAGCAGCGGCACATCAGTAGCAACAACTCACGGAGACGGTGCACATTCAATTAAATGCATTATGCACATCACGGTCAAAGTGCACAATTAAAACACACCGTGCGCTGGAAGCGTCACAGTCGCTTTCTCAGTGCAGCGCATTTTGAATGAATCCAGCCAAACTCCGCCTCCAGCTTCCCCTCCATCCTCCACCCCAGCGGCGCATTGACACTGTTGGCCACATGTGTCATGTTGCTGTGCATGGAGCGGCCCTTGCACTTCACTGCCAGGCAGCGAGGCAGCGTCCTGCAGCACAGCCTCGCTGCCTCAGCCAATCGCTGGCATATGCATCTGGTAGCCGCGACTCTGCCTCCCTCGTAGCCAACACTGCGGCTCTGATACGCCTCTTTGTTCCAACTAAATCCTCATTAGTCATGCCAAACCCAAGCGCACATACACACACGAGCGCCTCCGACGTCCCACCACGCGTTTCACTCGCTACAGAACAATGACAGGATTCATGTACCGTAAAGCGGACGTATGGGACACCACTGGGTCAATTATAACCGCCCATGTTAAGTGCTTTCTCTCCAGGTTGCTCCACCAGACTTTATCAGTTTTTTTAACACACATGCATCAGTTAACACTGCTCAGTGTGCCCTGATGCTCCAAGTCCAACATTTAGACATTTAGAAGTTTGCATCCCTGTGCAATGAATCCCATTTAAGCCACACGGTGGTTGTCTTGATGTGTAGCTTCTCTCCCAGCGCATTCTAACCGGTGGATCATATAAAGATCTTATCACCATTTTGCGTCACCCTTGGCTCCTCAGCCTTGCTTGACATACATAAGTAACATAAACAATGCTGCCTTGAGATGAAGATCAGGACGAGGCAAGCCGTTCTGTGCGAGCTCACCTCGGCCCCGTGTGTGGACAAGGCCTCAGCGACTCCAGCAGCTCCAGTAGAGGAACAACAGATGTTTGCCTCTGTGGCGTAATAGGTTGTCACATAAAAGCAAGTCTGTAAAAATAAGGGTTTAAGAGGTGATTTAAAAGGTGACACTGACTCAAGCAGAAAGCTCTTCATAAAAGTGGCACCATGTCTGGGGGGGGGGGGGGTCTGGAATTAAAAAGGTGGTTAGCGTCTGTCTGAATTCAGCTGGAAGCTTTGGAGCCGCGGGTGGATCCGTGCCTCGGAATCGCACCTTTCGAGGATTTCAGTAAATGATGCGTTTTTGCTGCAAGATGACGACGCTCCTGCTTGAGATCAGATGGAGATAAGGTCATAAATGACTTCCAGACTGAGCGTTAGTGAGTAAAACAAAGCCTCGATTGATTCTACATTTTTGGAAGGTCACTTCTCTTTGGCTGTGAGACGAATGTTTAGTTCTCTTGTGCAGGGAAAAAAAGGGAGAAACGGGTGATTTGCATGGTACTTCAGACGGTGAATGATTCATGTCAATAGGCTGGAGCCTTGTGGAGCTCACTATTTATAAACCAGTGTTTCAGTCCTCTGACTCACCACTGCCTCCAGTGAAAGTCTTTTAAAGAGATCCTATGCCAACAATGACCACAGTGTTCATTGTGTTGCTTAATCATCAGAGCGCTGGAGGAGCTGCAAGGTGCCACGACGCACACTCGTACCCAGACACTCGAACGCAAGCAGAGGCAGGAACGCAGAGAACCGAATCTGTTATATTTAAGTCTGGGATTCTGCGTCACTCTGGCAGCAGAGGATGGTGTGTGTGTGTGTGTGTGTGTGTGTGTGTGTGTGTGTGCGTGCGTGTGTGCGTGTGTGTGTGCGTGCGTGCATGCGTGCGCGCGCATGTCCACATGTTTTTTAGCAATAAATATGCGCAGCGCATCCACTGTTTGTACTTAGGCAAAATAGATGGCATTGCTGGCGAGCGCAGCATCTATCATTTCTGCCTCTGATTAATAGTTGTCCTGGGGACGGCTGCTCTGCAAAGAGAGGGAGAAGGAAACACGGAGCGGGGGACGGGAGGGAAGGAGGAAAACACACGCTGGAGAAGGAATAGGAGAAGCTTGGAGACACAGGCTCCATTGCTCAGGGGCCTGAAAGAGTTAAGGAGAGAGTGAGCTCACAGGGTTCTGAATGCGTCCTACTGTAACTGCGCTGGTGTTAAGCAGAGTTTCTGAATAAACCTGGGCACAGACGCTGAGATGCTGCTGATGTTGGGGTTCACCTTGTTCGTCCGTGTGTCAACAGAACACATTCAGCACGTTGGATTGGTTTTGATGAATATACGAGCCACTGACCATGCAGTTAATGGACGACGGCTTAATTTGAGCTTTTAAAATTAAAATTGCTACAGCGGCCTCTTAACTTTGATGATTTTGCTGCGACAGGCTGGAAAAGCGTGAACGCTTAAACGTAACCACATGTTAAAAAAAACACTGAGCACATGTGTCTAAGAGAGAGGATGCATTGTGTATCTGCGTGTTAATGTTGGGAAGTCAGTGCTTCGTGGACCCGATCCTCTGAAGTTGGCTCCCTCCTCTACGTTTTTAATCACAACCCTGATTCAGCTTCCTGGCGTTCATTTGTTTTCACCTGAATGGAAACGGTCGGCCATAGGCTCGCTCGCGTCTTCATTTATCACGTCCGCCCTCCGTCCGCTGCGGAGCGAGTGTGCGCGCGCCATCTGCTCTGACGGTTAAAGGCAAACAAAGGACACAATGTAAATGACCTTCTTCCACCGCCGTGACACGAGTCGCTGTTATCGCCCGCCCGCCCGCCCGCGCGCGTGTGCAGGATGTGTTTCTATGTGAGATATGAGCGTATGCTAATGAGGAGTCACGTGGATATGTAGGTCACGTCAGCCTCTTTTCTGCAGCGCTCACAGCCTCTACCCGTGCAACATGCACACATGTGCTGCAAACACAACACACACGAGCCCCTCCTCGCTCCTCAAAACACCCGTTTTCAGTTTGAGCCACTTTGATTGTAGCTGCAGCCGGAGGGATGCTACATCGCATTCCACACACACACACACACACACACACACACACACACACACACACACACACTCACCGGGAAGCTTTTCTCATATAACCCAAAAAGCCCCGGTGAGCATCTTGCAGAGCCTCCACCTCAGTGTGATGCCTGAGGTGGCATTTCCCAGGCGTCCCACGGTGCCGGCTCCGTTTTGATTTCCCTCTTCACAGTTTGTGCGCGCTGAGACAAAAGCTTTAGTGTGCCGTCCCCGCCGCTGCCGCCGCCTTCTAGACTTCAAGATGTTTACAGTCCAATTTGGAGCGGGAGCAGGGTTCACGGAGGAGGCAGGCTCCCCCATCGAGATGCTTAAGTGCGCAGAGGAGGGAACCGAAGCAGACCTCCGTCCCCTGAAAACGCGGACGAACCGCAGCTATTTTGAGAGCTTGAAAAAAAAAATTAAACAAACTTCATAGAAACGTGCCTTCTGATCTCCTGTGTTGGTTTCTGTCTCTCCACATCCCTCCCACCGCCGCGCTCTGCAGACGACCGTAGGTGTTAAGAACATTACGAATGGTTGTCTACCTTCTGCCTGCTACTATTCATGTGGCCGAGTCCTTCACCACCTCCGCCTCTCCTCCGGTCGCTGACGGGTTCGGCCCAGACCACCGCCCCCCACCACCACCACCACCACCGCACACGCACTCCCTCTCTTTAAAACTGAGCCGTCTCCATCAACCTGTCGGTTCGTTTTCACAAACTCCAATAACAGGCCTCGGTGTCGCCATCGATTTTTAGATTATAAAGGTTCGGAGGAACCCAAACCACAGGCAGCGCTCTCACACGTGACGGATGACTAAAACACTGAAGGGCTGTAGTTCCTGCAGGTCTCATTCTCCTCACTGTGTGTTTTTAGTTGCACCGCTGAAGGTTTGCGTCGCGAGGCTCAGGGAGAGAGTGATGTTTATAATGGCACCAGTTCTCTGTTGTAGGGCACAGAGGAGCAGGGAGCATCTATCCCCGACTCCCTGGTGTGACAACCCCCATTACCCGTCTGCCTAAACCCCTCCCCCCTCTGCCACACACACACACACACACACACACACACACACACACACACACACACACACACACACTCACGCACACACACGCACACACACGCACGCACGCACGCACGCACGCACGCACGCACGCACGCACACACACACACTCACACACACACACGCACACACACGCACGCACGCACGCACGCACGCACGCACGCACGCACGCACGCACACACACACACTCACACACTCACACACACACACACACACACACACACACACACACACACACACACACACACACACACACGCGCGGGCCCTCGGGGCAGTGGGAGGTCACAGCGCTCCGTGCTGCCTGGCGGTGGCGTGTGAGCGCGTGGGAGACTCGCAGCAGAGACACACTGTGATGCAGGATGTGTGCGCGTGTCGGCGTGGGCACGCGTGTTGGCGAGCGTGCTCATGTGCATGTTTTGGAGCGGAGCGTGTGGCAGAGCTGGGGGAGGGACACGAGGGCTGGCTTTAGACGGAGAACTTGCTCAATGGAGGAGGAGGGGGAGGGACTTGGCGCCGCCTGCCTTTGTGGGTTCCACTGAGCCGTGGTTCTGGAGTGGTGACCGCCTTTACGCGATGATGCAATCTCACGGCGCGTGGGCCGGCCGCTGCCAGAGCGTGGCTGCGGTCGGGTCCGACCCGGCCCGGCCGGGTCCGGCACCGGGGTCCAAGGTGCCACGAGGCCTGTTAGCAGGATGGCGGGCTCCTAATGACAGGAGAGCCGTGCAGTAGGACCCAACCACATGTTCGAGCGCCGCTCCGCGGGGTCGGGCTCAGTTCTTAGTGGTTCCCATCTAAAACGAAGCAGGAAGCCGCACTGGAGAAATCCAGAGCAATTCCTCCTCCAGCATCAGTAATGGGCATCTACTGGTGGTGAGATTACAGCCGTCTGTATCAGCCAGGATGTATCAGTGACAGGGGAATTTCCTCTGGTGAGATTAATGTCACCATCATCGCTGCAGTGGCCCATCTGTGGCTTTTTTCATTCCCCGGCTTACTGTGTAAAACATATTTCACCAGCAATGTTCTTCATTTTGTCAAGCGGATCTTTCCCCCGACCGAGCGTCCCCTCCTGCCTCCTTCCTCTCGGTGCTGCTCTTTCCTCTTTCCGTGTCTGCAGAGCATGGTGGAATCGCAGCTGTGCGATGCAGTTGACAACGGGGCCCTCTCTCTCTCTCTCTCTCTCTCTCTCTCTCGCCCGGCGGCGTGAGGATAGAGCCCCTCGCTCGCCCACACGTGCGCCGCCTTCTCGCGGGCGTCTGAGCGCCGTGTGTTCATGTATGAGCACGTACGTGTCTGCTCTGTGGTGGAACCGTGCCACTTCCCACAGAACGAGAACACATGAGAACATTACAACAACGCCACCCTCTCTCTTCCTCTCTCTCTCTCGCCCCCCCCCCCCAACCCCCACTCTCTGCCACTGCACTTCTCCCCAGCCTCCCTCGCTGCGTCTTCTTAAAGGTACAGAGAGGAAGTGATTGGCTCCAGAATAAGAAAGGAGAAAGAAGACACCGCCATCAGACCGACCGTGGTCATGATGCTCTGCACAGATAGTTGATATTTTGAAGCAAAAACTTGACATTTTGCCTTGTGCCAATGCTTATATCACGACTAAACTAAATGAAAAATATACATATTTTTTTATATATTTTAATTTTTCCTAAGATGGTTCTTCTTGAGATTGTTTTGCTCTGAGCAGCTATTTCGGCTGAGCCCTCAGATCCTCCTACAGTTGTAGCTGTACTGTGTGACTGCACTGGATCTGAATCTGCCCATCTTGAAAATGTATTTAATATATTTTTTTCTCAAGTTTGTTGGTGATAGTTGACTCCGTCCGTCCGTCCGTCCATCCATCCGTCCGTCCATCCATCCATCCATCCATCCATCCATCCATCCATCCATCCATCCATCCATCCATCCATCCATCCATCGTTTATTCATTCATCCATCCATCCATCCATCCATCCATCCATCCATCGTTTATTCATTCATCCATCCATCCATCCATCCATCCATCCATCCATCCATCCATCCATCCATCCATCCATCCATCCATCCATCCATCCATCCATCCATCCATCCATCCATCGTTTATTCATCCATCCATCCATCCATCCATCTAGACTGCTGTCCTTTCCAGATGCTAGAGCCACATCTGTCATGGCTGAGTCCATCACATGACCCATACAAACCCTTACTTCATAGAGACAGACCTGCTCTATCACGCGTTGCCGTCTCTCTAGGTTGTGTTTTAGTGCAGCCGTGTTATCAGTCTCAGCGCCTGCCAAGGTCTCGTACGTCTTGAGGGGTCAAATAACAGCGGCATGGCTTTAGGTGCCGGTAAATCTGAAGTAATGGCTTCTACAACTTAAGTAGAAAAGAGGGGAAATGCAACACAGATGCGTTTGTAGTCGCTGAGGCTTTGGTGGTGTCAAACGCAACGTGTTGAACGGTGTTTTGAAAGTTCGCAACGACTTTGAACGTTTTTACGACTCTGCCTTGAAAGATATAGGAGATGGTTTTTATTATTATTTCTTTCATGTGTGGCTCCAACCTGTATCTGCAGAGGAGGGGCACCGAAGCGCGAGTGCCAGGGCTCTCTGCTGCTTTTTTCTTTGTCTCTAATTATGGGTGCACTGAACAGCTCACAGTCTTTCTTCATCACAGCAGAGGCCTGCAGTAGCCTCTGGGTGTCAGATGGATGAATCAGAGCGGAGGGGGAGGGGGGGGGGGGGGTTGTTGTCGGGCATTTGGGAAAGGCACAGACAAACTTGGTGACCAAATGGAATGACACAAATGGTATCAGACAAACAGAGCGCGGAGCAGGCGTTCAGACGCAGCAGCTGCTCGGTGGACACGCAACAGACACGCGGTCATTTTGGGGATAACGGAGCTTGAGGTTATGTAAGCGGAGGCCTCCAGCTCCAGAACCCTTTCACCGGCAGCGGTGGATATTCGTGGAAAGTTCGCCTTGCAGATGATTTATTCTGTACATGTTTTCTACGTGTGTAGTGTTGTGTCGGTTTTTTAGCCAGAATCTAAACACCGCGTAAAAATGTGGCAATGGAACGAACCTCGCGTGTCCAACGAGACGCTCACTTTTGGTCACATGCACGCGGCCTGTTGAGCCACTGCCTGACGTGAAGAGGGGCTTTTGAGTGAAAGCAGCTCCCTTTGCTCCATAATGCATGTGAAAGCACCGTTCCTCTTCTGAGAGTCCCGACGTCAAGGCGGAGCCCCTGGAAAGATGGACGGAGACGAGTAAGCGGTGGATCAAGGGGCGCCTGCGAGTGGAGGCTGACTCATCGGGACTGGAGGGTGGAGGCTGCGCTACTTGTCTTGTTTGGCTCTTGATGTTGTGCGCTTCCCCCCCTTTTGAGGCTCCTCCACCACACACACAAACATAATTTACACTGGATGCAGACTCTGGAGGCGCCTCCTGAGCCAGGTGCCGAGAAACGGGCCGAGAGCGGCGTCCTGAACGATTTAACCTGTGAGTAATTATAATTGGGCCTCACGCGAGCCGAGGCCGGGGGAATTCCTGCGCCGGTCCGGTCGGAGGCTTCGTCTGCTTTCCCTCATGTCAGGCCGGCGCCGGCGTGGTCCACGACGGGCCAGCGCCGCTGGGGGCGTTGCGTAACCCCGAGTGCGCTCCTTAAACTGGAGTAAAGCAACAGGAGTTTAACACACATTTCAGGGTAATGAAAGTCAGCATGAGCAGAGATGGATTAGTGCTTCCTGGCTTTGCTCCTCCTCTGTTTGCTCAATGGGTGAGTGTAACGACAAGCAAATGAGAAAGATAGCGAAAGCAAAGAAGGGGAGCTGCACTCGTTTAGGTTTTTATTCCTGCCATACTTGATAAGGGCTGTCTAAATAATGACGTTTATATTTAACTTTCTTTTGCGTATCATATAAATAAATAGTAGAGAACAGAACAATATCGTTCAAGACATCAGTGAAATTTGCAGCAGGAGCCAGACTTCCTGGATTCATTCGTTTTTATTATTACTCCCTAATAGAAACCCAGAGCCAGAAGTGAGTCATGGATTTGGTGATGTCAGTGATTAAATGCAACGACCAGTGTGCCACCTCCCTACAGCTGCTGTCAGCGGAGTCAGAGGATGAGCGTAAATGCCAGGATGAGAGGGTACGAAGCCCCGACTCCGGAGCAACGAGCAGAACTAGGCTCGGAAGCCAGATGTTAACGTCTCCCCTGTGATAAATAAGAACGGCCCTGATTAACTCATCGCTTCTGCAGCCACGTTCGAACCTTTCATTTTTGATTTTTTAATGAGAACAACAAAAGGTTGTGCGTCCTCTGCTGCTCAGATTTAAGCGAAGCAAACCTCCGAGCTGGGTGGGTGGTAGTTTTTACTCCGAACAAGAATTAATTCCTCAGTTTGAGAATTAGATGCATAAAACTTGACCTCAGACGATGTCTATCATCATACAAACACCCACCAGCACCAATAAAAGACAACCTGTTTAAAGTCCCATTTCACAGCAGAAACATGAAACAGAGTGTGTTTTACATTTGAAACAATGATTATTAGCATTAGTATGAACAAAGACACAACCTGTCATTCGTGGCCTGGACCATACTTTTAAAACGACGGAACCGGTGCGGCGTTGCGTTATTGCTGAAGCTACCTGCAGTTTAATTTCACTTTATTACCTCCACAGCTAAACTCAGTTAAAAGCCCGTGTCGAGACAGGTGCCGTTTATCAAGATGTACGATCGCACATAAGGTCAGGGCGCCCGGTGGTCCCGCAGCGAAACGAGCCGAGCACAGCGCTTCTGCTGAGTGGTCCCGCGGCGGCGGAGCCGGCCTCGGCCCGTGCCGGCTCAGCAGCCTCACCACCGGAACCGCTCAGGACAAAAGGCCCAAGTTTGGGCTGCTTACGAACGCACAACAGGAACAGTTTCCAACCCTTGAGTTGTAGTTTGGTTTAGTGACGAACCTGAAGCAGCCGCATTCAAGATATTTGACCTGTACGTCATTACACCTGCGCCCTCTGCGCTGACTGACGCCCCATTAGTTGTTGTTGATAATGGCAAAAACCACCTTACTGTGATTCTTCATCATCACAGTATGTACACAAACAGTAAAATGTGCAGCCGCACTAACCCAACACAACCAACCGGCATCAAACTCTTGGAATATGTTTTTGGGATGAAATAACATAACCACCGTTACCACGCTGGCAGAGGGAGCGGGGCCCAGGAGCAGAGCCCGCACCCGGCGTGGTTTTCCCTACTTCCCCCTTCGTTCCTCATGTTTCGGAGGTCTGTAAACAAGAAGTGTGTGTGTGTCCCTTTAAGGAGCCCCCACCGTTGGAACAGCGGCGGGAGGAGGAGCAGCCCTGCGGAACAGCGGCTGAGGAGGGAAAAAAAAATCCAACAGAGGACGGTTTCAAGTCCCCCCAATAGAAACTGTGCCTGATTTGTGGCCAATGTTGGAGATGTAAAAAAAAAAAAAAAAAAAAAAAAAAAAGAGAAAGAGAGGGAGGGAGAGGAGAGAGAAGAAGGAGGGAGGAGGGGGGAGGAGGAGGAGGAGGAGAAGGGGGGGAGGAAAAACACTAAAGGGGTAGCTATGGAGATGGAGCGTTTTCCTGGCTGCTTTCTTTGACAGGTGTTGAGTGGGGCAAAAGTCTTAAAACAGAATCCAGCATGTACGCCAAAGGTAAAGGAGCTGTCGTCCCTTCCGACAGCCAGGCGAGAGAAAAGTAAGTGAATTACGCGCCGCGCGCGCGACTTTACCTGCTTATGGTGAGGGCGAGGGGACGGAGGAGCGCGCGGAGCCCAACTTTCTCAACTAGCTACTGTAATTTAAAGACAGCGTTCCGGACCCAGGCGCGCTCCTCCGCGCGCTGCGCCCTCCGCGTCAACTTTCACGTTTTCCGCCTCTTGTTTGCACTTTTGCGCATTTATTGTCAGGACATGTGCTAATATTGCGCGTGGCTGCGAAGCGCACGCTCTTTTTCTTCTCCCCCCAGTAACTTTTTAATGACAGCCGCGACGGCGTCTTTTGCGCCGCCGCGCGCCGTCGTCCGCGTCTCGGGGGGCGAAACGCGTGGCCGCGCGCGGCGCGGCCGCTCGGCCGCTCGGTCCCCGCTCGGTCGTGGAAACTTTCGCGGGGGAAGCTGCCGGGCGGCTGAGCCGAGAAGCGGCGACGCGGAGCCGGGCTCGGGATGTTTGCTGCGTGTTCGCCGGGTTCGCTCCAACCCGGCGACGGCAGGAAAAGTTTCGTCGCGGTCCGCAGCCGCACGGCGGTGGGAAACTTTTAGCCTCCGCTGAGTCATATTATTAATATCGTAACTATACGGTAGAAGCTGTTTTTGATGGATCCACGGAGAAGCTGCAGGCGCGCATCTTGTTCTCAATGCTTTGCTCCTAATGGATGTTCTGTGTGGAAATTAAAAAAAGTATCATTGATTTTCCATTAGCAAAACGTTTGCTACTGTGTATTTTTGCATGCATCCCATTATTTCCACACGCTGATGAAAAGCCAAACTTTTCAAATGTCACAGCACGAGCCCGGTGCTGTCTGAATTCAAGGCTGCCTGTTTGTGTTCTGTGTGGGACCATCCACGGCGTTGGACCTTGTGTTGGAGCCCAGCACTCGCGATCACTACCGTCTTTTATCATCATTAGCTATTTTAGGCGGTGAGCGGTCTGGGGTTGGAGGTGTGAGCAGGGACCCCTGCTGGGATGCTGTTGTAGCCTGAAAACACTGTCAGGTCCTGGGAGGTTGTGCTGTTACACAGCAGCGCATACGTCTGTGATAGAAACTAAATTTCTTTAGAGGCTCTTGTGTTTTTGATGCATTGCTGTGTCGTATTCAATTGATTTATGGTCCTAGAGATGCGGCGGGCTCGTGCGCTTAGCGCGAGCGTCCCTCCGCTCCTCCGCTCCGACTCTGTGCACCTTCAGCGCCATCAGTGTTTAATTTCACGCCGAACCCACGTCGCTTTATTGGGAAACGGGGCAGCTCCGTGTGTGTTTGTGTATGTTTGCGTGTGTTTGCGTGTGCGGGCAGGCGGGATGAAAACAGTCCCATGTGGTTGTGCCCGACAGCAGGTAGACTGACCTTTGAACCAGCGTATGAGGCTTTAATACCGCAGACGTCGGGCTGCGCTCACACCTGTTTGCGCCTCGCCGCCGTATTTACGGCGCACGTTATCTAATTGCTGCGTGTCCAGCCCGCTTTTAGTCGCGCTGGCTTGTTCAGGAAGCGTGGATTATGTTCCATGTGTTATTGGCAGTGAAACCAATCCACGGGCAGCGTACATTTCAAACGATATCGCAGGAGGAGGATTAATAATTTAACCAATAAGACAATATGAGTCTTTAGAGGAGCGAAGCTGGTGAACGCTTCCGTTTCAGAGCAGAAAGCTCAAACTTGTTTGTCCCTAAGAGCATCCACAGCGTAACTGTATCACACTTGAACTTCCCCACACGTGTGGAGCTGATGCTCAGACTCGGGTTCTGCCCACTCCCCTCACCTGCCGTGTCATCCTAACCCGCCCCGCAGGCCCAACACATGTTTCCTTGTAGACGTGCAGCTCACAACAGCTACTTTAATGCATCGGTGAATAGCTCATATTCATATTTGCATATTCATACGGGTCTTTACATATGCAGACGCTGAAAGGAGGGCACCCCGGACGGACACAAACGCAGCTTCTGCTTTGAGGACTGATTATAAAGTCACATAATTACTTCAATGAATCAATTATGAATCATTTTTCTTTGTCTTGTTTCTCCAAATTATGTGCATTTGGTGACATTAGTGTACATCCACTTTTTATTCATTTTCTAGATTTTTGTATTCAGGCTACTCACACTATGAACCTACATTAGTTACGTGTTGAGGAAGAGTGGAGATACTAGAGAACATGTCATTCCACAAGGATGTGAGGATGTTGGTTCTGCTGAACAGGTTGGTGCAACAAGGAAGAAGCAGCAGTGGGAAACACCGACCGATGCATAATCATATGCACACGAGCCGCTTCCTTGTGTGCGGAAGCTCCTGCGATGACTCCGTGTGACGTGAATCCACGTTTCGAGCCCCGACACGTGACGTGAAGCGGAGCGGGACGCTGTGCACACACTTACTAGGCTGTGTTTGTAATCTGGAGTCATGGTGATTGACAGCCGTCTGCTGAGATGCAGACGATTAAAGGGCAAATCGGATACTTTTCCTTCAGCGCGACGCCCTCCTGTCGCACACAGCTATCGGCCACCTACAGTAGCAGTTCACGACAGCTCAGCAAAGTTTAGCAGGCCACCGCTCAAACCCGGCACCGCCGACACTCTCTGGGCCCGGATCTCCGTGCCGAGCGCTGTTCCAAATTGTTTTCAAGGCCGGAGTCGCACGTACGCTTCACACGTATGTGGATGCGAGCACGCGGCCGAGGCCTCGCCACACAGGTGGAATTCAGCTGCCTGCGCCTGCTGTCTTGAGATCACACCAGCGTGGGGTGTGTGTGTGTGTGGGGGGGGGTGCCCATCTTTAAAAAGCAACACTGTCTTCATATATTTTTTTAAAGAAGAAAAACAATAGTAGTAATAGCAAGAAGTGGTGCCCTTGTGACCAAGGAAATTAATTACTCTCACACTTCTTTTTGTCTTAATTTAATTTGAACAGGGCCAAATGCAGCAGCTTCCATATTAATGTCACCTGATTATTTAGTAACTGGAACCTTTTTGAAATGTGTGCTGATGAATCCGGCGTCTTAATTAAAGGTGCCATTCACGAATATATTTAATTGCCTGATCAAACATCTCATTTTTGAAAAAGCACGTCCTTATTTTGCAAAAAAGAATCCCCGCTCCCCGTGTTTGTTTACAGACATGTTTTGTGTGATTTCGAGTGTCGCTCGATTTGTTTGGGGAA